>NW_027094088.1:31078905-31167543 GCF_029207755.1 Chamaea fasciata
GTTCTCTGCAAACTAAATTGTATTTCCAGTCAAAATGGTTTCTGTGCTTGTGATGAAGGAAGCCTTGGTTACCCTTTTCCTACAGCTGAAGAAGAGGAGTTGTGCGTATCCATCTAGGAGGTAGAAATAAAGTAACTTTGAAGTGTCAAGTTTTACTTTAAACCCAAATGACACAGAACATATGAGTTTGTTAGAATATAAAACAAAAGAATACAACATTCACAGGCAACATTAGGAAGGAGTATATTCTTTACGACATGAAGTCTTAATAGACACTTTGAGTTCTTTTGTGTATTCAATACAGAGTTTTCATAGAACCAATTGTTTCAATGTACTCTGTGAATTATCAGTTAGGAAGAGATCTCTCACAAGAGATCTACAGCAGCATTTTGAGGTGCTGCACACTGAGATTTGTTAACAACAATATTGCCATTAAGAGACAGTTAATTCTGATGCACAATACATGTGTACAATACAATACAATGCAGTGTCTTAGATGAAAAAGATTTTTTTATTGACAGGACATTGGTTTTATTGTACTTGATACTGAAGTGTTTGCTCTTTCAGACTTCATTTCATGCATCTGAACACTGCATCTAAAACACAGTGTGAAGCATCTACACTTACATCTGCAGTTACAGGGGATTGTCCAAAGGAAGTGCTTATTTCTGACAGTCCAGCTCTTGAACTAGTTGAAAACAAGACTTGGAAACAGTTATCCACAAAAACCAAAGTTATCATGTGCTAATGCCTGCAGGGGTTCCACAACTGTTGAATAACTTAGAACAAGTTTGGAACTTCTTGAGCTAAGTCCCAGTAAAGAATACAAAGTGTTCACATCTGCCCATCTACATGCCTGAGTGAATGCTGCAGCATTCTCTGGGTTGGATTTATGCTTTTCTTTAATGATCATAGGCTACTGCAAAAAAATTTTGTCCATCTAATATATCCCTTTGCAAAATTTAGTTTTGTATCAGGCATGCCCATGTACTACAGCAGATGTCTTAAGTAATCTTTGTCCTGGGTTGGTGTCTATCCCATGGGTGCTACAAATACCAATGAGTCTTTGACTGGTTTTCCAGATTTATGACATCATCTTCTATCACAAAATAGAAGTTCATAACACAAAAAATGTGTTCCCTTTGATTGCAAGTTTAACACTCTGGAAAATTTTACACAGGATCTGAAGGACTGGTGGTTATGAACAGTTGTGTTTGTCATACTTTTACTCTGCAAGTAATGTTGTATTTTTATAATTAGGCCCTTGAAAGCTCACATATGTACAAACAGCATGTCCTCCACCTTTGTATTTGTATAAACATCTGAAAATAACTATTTCCTTTAGAGATTAATTCTTTGGTAACTCTTAATCCCTTCTGGTTGAAGGAAATAGTTTTCCATGTTGCAAAGAGAAAGAGGATTTGTTTTATTTTCCTCCATACACATCACCTGATGAGTCAGAGTGATGCACTGATGCTAATCAAACAACAAAATCAATCAAAGGCTTAAGCTGTAGGTTTTCACCACAGCAGGAGAGTCCCTGAGAGGCAATGTTGTAAAAGCCCCCTTGGTTTCTCACTGTAAGTTGCCAGAAGTAGGTTAGCCTCACTCTTTTTAAGAAAAGTAGATACCAGCTGGTTTTTCAGCCTACCAATGTCATTATTTCATAATA
The DNA here is from genome assembly GCF_029207755.1 of Chamaea fasciata. Classification (NCBI taxonomy): domain Eukaryota; kingdom Metazoa; phylum Chordata; class Aves; order Passeriformes; family Sylviidae; genus Chamaea; species Chamaea fasciata. The sequence goes on from NW_027094088.1 coordinate 31,080,578, forward strand.
ATACAGTATATGGACTGGCAGAATCATAGCAGTAGTGTCTCAGATAATGGCTTTGTTGATTAGATTTCAGCTCTGTTACACTACATTTACATAGACTATAATTTAAATTAATTTTCTCCTTTATGGCTTTTATAAATCATTATTTAATGGGTGCATTTATCTCATATATTTTATTACCCATATGAACTCTCTCACTGACAGGAGGAGGTAGCTTTGCAGAAGCGCCTCTGCAGAAACTTATGGGTAGAATCCTCCAAGTTGGAGGAGTTTTTACAGTTTCCCACACTGTAGAGACAATTTGGGGAAAAGCAGAGGTAGACAGTTGGGGGAAAAGCAGAGGTGTTTATTCAAAATCTAAGGAACAGAAGATTGATATTGGAATCATGGGCTGGGGGAAAGAATTGACCTCTAGATGTTGAAAGAAGAAAGTATGGAGGGAGACTGTTAACAGTCTCAAAAATTATCACTGCTGGAGAAAGCCAGAGAGGAATGCGAAGACAGAAACAGTACAGCTCATGAGGACCTTAAAACAGCTCCATGTGGTCAGCCTGTCTTTGGCAAAACTAGAGGAAAGGATTTTACAGAGTTCAAAATTCAGAACTTAGGAGCATGGAGAAAGTGTATAGCTGTGTGGATGCACTACGTAAGGCTGTACTCCGGAGAGTATTAGGCCAATACAGATAATAGAAAATTCAAATAATTACTTTGCTGCCACAGAACAGCATTTTTGTACTCATTCTGAGATGAGATTTTGCTATTGTTAAGTTACTTTCTTTGAGGAATTTCCTGCTCTCTCACATCGTGTGCCATAGCACCATCACTTCCCAAGAGTCTTCAAGGCATAGCTCAGCAACTGGCTCAAAGTCAGGGAGTGAGAGGGGACTCCGGGGTGCCCCATGGGGACCTGAGTGTGCAATAGCTACAATGTCAATGTGTCGTGTTTCCAAAACGCTGTTTGTGGCTCAGAAGACCAGGCAGCTGTGCTTCCCTTTGGCAGCAGGAAGCTGGCAGCTGAACCTGTTTCTTCCTCCATCTCCCAGCCAATCCTATTCTTAATGCAAAATCACTCCATGCTTTTTGGGGTATATCCTACAGAACTGTAATTCCAGCCTCCTTAAAATTCAGTTTCGTTCTGGTGCCTGGGAACAATGCAAATGCTATTTTGAGGAGTAGAAAGTGAATTATTCTGCAGGCCTGTCTAAGGATTCCTCCTGAATTTGGTTTCCTGTGCTGTTCGTTCTGCATTCAGCAGCAATCCTTCATGTAGGCTTGCCTTTAACGATTTTCTCCATTAGCTGAATTTGAGTGATGACTTATTATATATTCATGTATATTCCTCTAGTTCCCAGAGGCTGTATTCAGGACGAAGTCCAGCACATGCCATACTCTTGCATACAAAGGCAATTCCTTTCTGTCGGTCACGGATGCAACAGAGAGTGAGAGACATCCAGCAGAGGTAGTGCCATTGCTTACAGATGTCATACATATCTTCATCTTTTACCTGGCCATGATAAATACGTGGGATTAGTGCCAACTGTTCTAATCAGTCCCTTATGACATCAGGACAAGCTCCTGCAGTGGCACAGTAAAGCTTTAGCTGGTAGATTCACTGTCTCTGAATTGGAGGAATCAGTTCCTTCATATTATGGAAGAGGTTTGAGTTATAGAGAACAAACATCTTTGAGATACCACTGTAATAAAATACACTGCTATTCCTAGAAAAACAAAACAAAACAAAAGAGAGAAACTTCAGGTACCCACTACTGCCTCTTGATAGACATACAACAGCCCAGAGCCTAGGGTGCTGCTCTGTCTACTCTTGGTTGTACTTTGGGTGTGGAAAAATGATACAGAGCCAAAACTTGCAGAATGTGTTGGATATTTAGAAATGTACCAAACACATAGAAACCATCAGCACTGGAGCAGTGGGCTCATAATATCTGAAGTAGTTGATTTCTTTCCTCCTGTAGCAAACTACCGGCTTAAAAACAAGGGAACTCAGGGTGAAAGATTCAAGGAGAACTAAGTATAAGCATCCTTCTCCCTTACCAGTGCTATAATTAGTACAGAGCAATAGCACCATCAAGCTCCAGATGAACAACTACATGCCAGGAAATACAACCAGCAAATAGCCCTTTATAAACAGTCACATCTGTGTGGTGCCACATAAGTATGCACCAGTGCCACCTAGCCAATCCCCAGCGTATGTCACTTGTAGAGCTAGGCAAACCATGAAACAGCCCTTTAGCAAATTACCCCTTCTACGCACTTGGGGAAATTTGTAGAACCGACTATTTAAAAATATATTTTTTTGTGACCTTATAATAATCAATAAGCTGAGAAAAATTAGGAGTGAAATATATTGATTAAATGTGCTTATATTGGCCACATAAATTGTACAGAGCTAGCTGTTTATCCAATGGCCCTGTCATCATCAAAACTATCCTGATGTGATGTGCAGAGAAAGCTAGAGAATCCAGCTGTCTGTGGAATAACTTTGACAGACAAAAATCCTGTAGAAATTTAGGGACTTTCCATTGAACTAAGCCAAATGCTAAGTTCTAAAAAAGCTATTATCTCTAACTAGGGGTACTGCATGTTCTGAGAAAGCTCAGTCTCAAAGTTACAAATACGCAGACCTCCATCCAAGTGAGAGTATTTTGTGTGTCTCAGTTTGATGGTAAAGAGAGTGCAATAAAAGAAACAGGCTTCCTTGTGCAGAACTTGTATCACCTCTAATATAATGGCCAGGGTAAAATGAACTGCAGTTAATGAGCCTTGGAGTCTCCCAAAGCAAAACCTGAGATTTGAGCAACCACAGCTTTGGAAAGGTTTGTATTTCCATCAGGACTTTGAGCTTCAGCATCATTTCTGCACAGAATGGTGGTACTACAGCCAGAAAAAAATCACTGGAATTAGGAGAACATTTTTCTTCCTTCAACGTTACTGGAAGTGTTTTAGGAGAACTAATGATATCCTCAGCCTACTGAAGATAGCAAGAAGTCTCCTGTGGCTTCAAAGGCATTGGGATTTAGCTCTGTAACTAAGGAAAGATAAGGCTGGAGGAAAGGGGTAATATTTTAATTAAATCAATTGTCTGAAGTGCAATTCTCATTGTCACTAGATGGTGCAGCAGAGTAGCTTTACTTTGGATCAGTAGACCAAGAACTTTGGAAGATACCAAGATGGGGGGTTTTTTTGCACGCAGAGATCTCCATTAAATGGGTCTTTCTCTCAGAACTATTTCTGTTTGCGGTTTGAACACAATGATCTTCTCTAACACTATTTGAAACTGAAAGAAGATGAGTGATGAGGACTAGCCTGACATCACTCAGTTTTAGCTCTCTATGCCCTAGACACATGCAGCATCCTATTTATTTAGAAAAGCTGGGTGCTACAGCTGAGAGCAAGAACCTGAAATGTTACAGTCATCCCAGGAAAGGTTAAGGAAAACTTGTGCAGATTGGATTCACCAAACTTCATACTTGAGCTGAATAGAGGGTAAAAACCCAGGATGGTTTTAAGTATTTTCTGCGATTCTGAAAGAAAAGTTTACGTGATACTAACAAAAGATGCCTTTTTCCTCCTGTTATCCTGTTCCTTCCTCTCCTGCTCTTCACCACAGGTGGGAAAAAAGCAAACGAGGTGATGGAATCCAGTGCTGAGGTGGGTTATCTAGGAATCTTACTCAAATCCCTCCTAATATAATATCAAATGATAGACTTCAAAATATCAAATGATAGATTTCATTTTAAATTCCCCTAGCAGGAGTTCTGTTCCTATTAGCAGTCCATTACCTGTCTGAAATCTGTGGCGGACAATTCCTAGCCTGTATTTCATGTGCTCATTGGCATAGCTCCTTCCACACAACAGTGGATTATTTCTGCTGCTTTGTACCAACAGTTTCAGAGCTTTGACAACAAAAACATGTTTCTGCTTTCTGGTAAAGGCCAATTCTAATACTAAAACAACATTTGATGTGCTCTTGATAAGGGAGGCTCATCAGGACATCCAATATTGGAGTTCAGGTCTGAATCAAAATTATCAGATTGTCCTTATTGACTTTGATTATTGCTTGGAGACAAAATTGTCTACAGTGAGAGAACAAGTAACTTAGGGATTTACATTTTGTTTCATACTTTGAGCCCATTTCAACAATAAAAATATGTTGTACTTTGAAAGGATGATGGCACTTGTTCATTCTGATTCTGAGAAGAACTTCATGCGATGGTTTTATTTTTGCTTTCTAACTAATGAGAAAATAGCAATTTTGAGAACAGTGCAAGAACCGTGTGGCTATGTACTGAGTTGTACTGGGTTAAGATTAAAAATATGTGCTTTATTTTTACCTCTAGGAATTTCCTGCCAGCTCTAAGACAGGATATGATTTTGGAGAGAGAGAGAGAGAGAGAGAAGTCAGATTCTTCTGTAGTTCATACGAACATTATTTAAAACTCTGGAGAGAGAATAGTAAGAAACAGAAGTAGCCAAAATAAGGCTCAGTACTAGTTCTCAAATTGCTAAGCCTTCATATATTAAAACATATTATATACCACATGTTCATTACCTTAGTATATTCTGTAATATGTTCTGTGTGTTGAACGTGTCAAAAGAAGGATAAAGGAATTCACTGGTGATGAGATGACTGGCAGCAAGCTTAAAGCATGACTCTCTCAGAGACCTGACATCTCAATTGAAGGGGTGGAACTTTTGAACTCTGATGACATCAGTCACAATTTGTGTCTTATTTATTATTGACTGAAAAACAAATTAATGCCAGAAGACAATTACTCTGCAGTTCATGCCTGATTCAGATATTCTAGTGAACTGTGTATATGTGATTGTACAAGTGAATGTTGATGCATATTTGGGCATGCAAGGGCACATTCTTACTGAAAAATTGTGTCTTTCTCAGAAATGCAATGCAATCAGATATAAATGAAGATGCTAGGGTAGCAAGTGGTGGGACTACATTTTTCTGTCTATTTTCGAGAAAAAGATAATCACATCTTGAGCAACAATTTTGAGGTCTGTAAAACTGCAGCAAGACAGATTGTGCAGAAAATGAAACAAGGGAAATGTTCTCAGCCAACAATTCCACCCACTATATAAGCAATTAGGTAATTTCCAAGTTTTTTCTCTCTCTGCTTCAGTGTGTGTATACAAGTATATATTTACTGTACACACATATATGCAAATATATATTTACATGTATATTCCACTTGGGGAAAAGGGAAGGGCAACTATTCAATACTATTGAATTGTATTCAACACTATTGAATTGTATTCAACCTGAGCTGAGAGCTGAGGTGTGTATTTAATTGTTGGAATGTAAATAGGGAACAAAATGCATTTGAGAGAGGAAGTACAGTCCTGGCAAACCTGAAGAGAGTCTGATACTTTTTTTAGGGATTTTGAAACCTTGTTTTACAGACTGTTTTGTCATTTTTTGGAACCAGTTCTGGAGTGATAAAGTAAGAAGAGTCTGAAAAGATCTGAGGATGACTGTATGTGGGTATTTTGGTCCAAGCCGTGCTCCTGAGTCCTCCTGAGATGTGAAGAAGGTCTTTGGGAAGGCAGTGTGAGGAGTAAGGGATATGCTATGCTGCACATGGGCTGTGTTGCGAGTGTCCAATTTGAATTTGTGCTTGAGGGCTCATTCTGATACCACTGTGCTCCAGATAATATTATGGAAAGTCTCCCTTATCAGAGATTAGGGAGATGATGCATACCAAAATGGAAAATTAGTATAGTCATTCACATAATTAAATCCACTAATCCAATCATAATGGCATAACTGCTTCATCCTGTTACTGTCTGGAAAGCAGGATGTGTATCCCATGAGGCAGTCACAGAGGGCAATATTTTAAAATAAATTCCATCACTATGTATGTTAGAATGCTTAATTATGAGCAACCATATATTCTAAACGTCACATTTTCTCTCAGGAAATTAAAGGAGACACGTTTTTAAAAAGCAAAGGAAGGAAAAGTTTTTTAGCAATTAGTTCCATTTTACTTAAATTCTTTTAAAATGTAGAATCTCTGCTAATAAATATTGTACTTGATCAGTTTTGAAGTGTTCCATTAAATTTGTTTATTATTTAAGATAAATTCCTCTGCATTTGAGCCCCAAAGAAATTAGGGATAACATGGTGGAAGCTGCTAGAAATGGTGCTAAACCAATGCCACAACCGCTTGCTGTGACAGAGTTGCTCTGAGTAACAGGCTTTCAGGTTTAAATTTCCAATGTGAGAATCCTGGGCACTCTTTTCCTTGTGAGGCTTTTTCATAGTCTACTAAGCTATCTCAGCCACAAAAAATTTTTCTCATAGTCATTCTTAGAGGTGTCTCACAGCTTCTGGGTCCACCTAAGGCTCACGTCATCCTTCCCTTCTGCTTGGGCAGCTCTGCAGAGGGTGTCTGGTTAGCCTGGCTCACTGGCTCACTTTGCTCATGCCAGCAACAGGGATGAAATCCTATTAAAACCACAAGTGTGCAACATGCACAAGGAGTCAGGGAGAGTTACTACACGTTTGTTGTGTTATAAGTCTTCAGGGGGATGGCAGGCTCCATGAAGGGCTGCTTTCTCTCCTCGGTCACACTCGTGCCCTGCACAAAATTGATTCCCACCTTCCCACTCCTGCCTGTTATGAGGAGCAACTGATCTGATGAAGGACAACATCCAATACCTCACACACCTGAGAGTGATTTTCTTGCTCCTCCTCCAGGTCTGCTCTGCACACATCTTTCATCCACTCTGGGGAGAGTTGGGACAATGGCAGTCAATGGCTCCTACCATTACCATTAACATTTGGAATATCATCAATGATCAGTTTTTGAGGGACAGGGAAGGAGGGAAATTATACATAATAGAGAGAACCACTAATGGGATTCTAATTCTTTTTTAGTTGTGACTCTTTGTTGCAGTCAAAGGTATCACTGATACATTTGATCCCAGTATCAATAGCTTCTCTGTCTCCAGGGCAAAAATTTAACACTTTTGCTTTCTGAACTAGTCACTGTTTATAATAATATGCGTAGTCTTTATTACAATAATTTTTTTCTACATTTTATGAAGTGTGCTTATTAAATGAAATGGTAAGTCTGGCACTGGTAAGTCTCTTGTGCACTTTTTTTTCACATTTCCTTTCTTTTGGCAGGTCCATGAAAAGGGAGTAAGTTTCTGTGGGCTGTGCATGCTTTTCCACCCTTTTTCAGGATTTGTCACATCTCCTGGAAGGCCTTATAACTCACAAAACATGATTTTATATCCCAGCAATTTGCCAAGTCTTGTCAAATCCTAACATTTTTGTTGGCAACTATTTCCATCTCTCGGCTGAAAGGGAGTAACTTAGATCATCCAGTCACAACACTGTTCTTTGGATACCTTTTTATGGTCAAAGTGTTAGTTTTGATACATGGTTTAATCTCTGTTTGCTAGGGGCTGCCGACTGTATTTCATGTCCTCACTCAGTGAATCTTTTGCAAAGTGGACATCAAGCTTCATCAGCTGATTTTATATTTTTTACATATCTGCACTTACAGTCCCACTTCTCTCTGAAAAAAAAAAAAAACTGAGAAAAAAATAATTAAATAGAGGTAATTCTTCTTAGTTCCTTCAGGAACGGTTCCTCTGTTAGGTACAGCTGCTCTTAACATACTGTAAGAGAGACTATAAAATGAGTTGGTGTTGTATTTACTTTTTTGGAATATGCTTTTTCATCCTGTTTGTTTTTTAACTCATCCCCTTCACCTTAGTGCAGCAACAACGAAACTTCAGCTCTTGGGATGTGAAATAGGAGCCATTGAAATCTTTAGGACATGAATAAACTAAAAGACAAGTTATTGTTTACTGTAGCTTGTTCAAACAGCTCTGAGTGAGGGAGTTTTGGATTGCTTTAAATGCCTAAAGAATAAAATAATTCTCATTTTTTGCACTGGACACAATTAGTGGTAAAAAAATCCAAGAGGATATGGGATTTCCTCAGGTAGGATTTGTGAAGACGATATTTATTGGTTTTGGTTACTAGCTCCAAGAAAAGTGAGAAATGTTAATAATAAGCAGTGCAACAGATGTTAGATTGCTACATCTAGTCCTGCCATATGCTCTTTGTTATGAGTCATTCTGGATGCCATCCATCCCCGTACCAGTGCTCACTGGAAGCATCAATCTGTAGCAGGAAGGGTGAAGGGAGGCATATGCACAGCACAGCTGGAGGGGTCTGCCCATCTCCTCAGCCTCCTCGGGAAGGGGGGAGGCAAGAGCCTGGCTGCGTTTACATTTGCCATCATCTATACATGACCTAAGCCAAGCCGAGTCCCACTTAATTGGCCCTCACAGAAAATGAGGAATCCACTCCTGGCAGTTATTTTTAGTCGCTCATTGTGACATCTCGGGATGGCAGGAGCGTCTGACCTCCCTCTGAAATGAAGCTCTCCTTGCCCTTTACCATAGGGTTGCTTAAATTCATTTCAAGCATGAATGTATTCAACAGCTTCCATCCGTGTCGTATTTTCAAGGGGAAATTCAGATGGTACATAGTCGCACTTAGTCATACAAGGAACCCATGGTTAAATTCGTACCCCATATGGACTCTGTCCTTTTTTCTTCCTGTTTGAAAGCAAACACCCTGCCTTCTCATGCACTAGTTCAGTCTTGTATATCAGCAGTGGGGGAGAGGAACAGATGCCAGAGGAGCTGGAAGAATAGAAAGGGCAGGCTGCTGTTACCTCTGATGAGAATCAGCTCAGGAGATCATAGGTGAAGGACAGCAAAAACAAATTTTCTGGAAGATACCCAGGATTTTTTCTTTCAGTTTGAGGAAAACCTAACTAGCTGTTAAAATACAAGCTATGCACTTTAAAAGTGGAACTTATTTCAGCAACAAAGCCCTGCCTGATAAGTGCAAGCTTTGGTCAGCCTTCACGTCTCTCTGTCTTAATCTCTTCTTTCCTTAAACTTCCTTCAGCATACACCAAAAAACAAACAAACAAACAAGCAAAAAAACAAGCCAACAAAAAAAAACCCAAAAAACAAAAAGCCAACCAACCAACCAAAAAACCCCAAAAGTCTCTAGCCGCTTGGTGAGAATTTGTAATTGAGATATTCATCTTGTCTGAGCAAGCAAATTGGCAAATCCCCATGGACCTTTGCCACCCAAGGGCAGAGCTGGACAGGCACGCAGCGGGAGGCAGACAGCCCCAGTTGTCCCTGGGTCCCCAGGACTCCAGCACAAGAAGAAGGAAGCTGTTGTGAAACACAGGGAAATGGGAAGCTATTTACTTTAATGGATTTCATGCTTTGCTCCAGAAACCTGGCTAAAATTCTGATCTCCTTTTGAGGGAAAATTTCAAGATATTGCCATGGTAGCTTAGTGAGGACCCAAATGGCTTTAATTACTTGACATATCTAAACTTCAGTGAAAGTGAGTCACTTTTTTTTTTTTATTGGGTTTTAAAATTTTTTTTTGGGGGGGGGGGCGGGGTGGCAAATCTATTTTTACTGTGTTGCACCCTGCCGTGCTGGTTGCAGGGCGTTGCAATCTGACCTCTCGAGGTGCTGAGTGGTTCTCTCAGCACCTACACATCATCATGGCCTCTGCTCTCAATCCTGTGCTGTGCTTGACTGGAAAAGCCTCTGGTCTTCAAGCATAAGAGTAAGACCATCATGTCACAGGACTGGTACATATTGACCTACAGTCCTGGCTCTGGGCGTGGTTCAGAATGATACTGATTACCTGTATCACCTTCAGAAGCCAGAAATTACTCGGTCCAGGGAAATATTTCTAATCAATTTAAGAGATTACATATTTTAAGTGTGGTGATTATTTTTTTTCTTTCTAACAGATTAAGTTGTACCAAAATTTATATTAGGTTAGGGAATGTTACACTTTAACAATTCTCTGTGTGTGTATATTAGATTTGAAATGTTTATTTTGGTATATGATCCAGAGATTTCACCCTCTGCATCCCTCTCCGCACTGTGCTGAAGCCAAACAATGAAACTAGTTCCTTTAAAGTCACAATCTCCTTAGTGGTTTTTTGCACTATGGATTTGTAATAAAGGGACATCAGTCTCCTGAACAGCCAGCCTTGGGGTTTTTGCAGGCAGCAAACGGGGTATGTTTCAATGAGAGGTACATCAGCAAAAGACCCTTACATCAGAAAATTCCTGTCTGTTAGAACAAGAGGTATTTCCTGCAAATAAGCACTATTTGGAGGTAACGTTTACCATTTTCATGTGTCCAAGATGCTTTTTTTTTTCTTTTTGTTAAATACTATATAATAGAAAATGCACGTGTCTTTATTACTGTAAATTACACTGACATTTGGGCAAGTAATTACAAATATGAAACCCAAAGGTAAAAGCTCATCTGGATGATTATGTATGGATGTACTCACACACTGCACTTTTGGTTCTCATTTTGGCAACCATAGGCTGGATAGTTAATCCGGATATTTCCCACTCTGGCACTGGAACATGTTCCCCCTTTGTGGCAATAGCAGATATGGAATTTTGCAAGTCTGCTCTGTCTATTCACTAATGGGCTTCACCTTTTACCTCCAAGAGTCTTATTTTAAATCCAGGGTTTACAGGTTCAGACACTGCAGGCAACTTAGCCAGAGGTGTTCTCATACGGGCCCAAAACCCTCAACAGAAAAGCCAAGTAAAGGATCATGATTTTATCCTTCCACACCATAATTCTTCTTCCATCTTTACTGCATATCAATATGTCTTTCCAGTTTTTGTGATAATTGGTGAATCAAAATAATTTCCAGAGAGAAATGTGCTATTTCCCAGAGATAGTGGTGTATTTAAGTATATTTTTATGGTAGATGAGGTTTTGGTGCATCATCTTCGAAAATATGGGCAAATGGATTATTTTTTTGGTCCAATAAAAACAGCCACAGGAAAAAAAAAAAAAGGATGCAAAATTCAGGGTGTAGCAAGTTCACTCTCAGAGCTAAGCTGTGGTCTCTCTATTTTGCTATTGCCAGGAATGCATGCCAAGTCATTGAGGTTGACCACGTTTTATTACCTCTGTTTTTGCTATTCTACCTTATTCCTGAGACAAGTGGGAAAATTGTGTCTGAAAACTGTCTTTAAACCCTGGACTTCTAGATTGGACATCTTTAATGAATACTGGACGTATTCCACTGCTGTGCACTGCTGTCTGGGTCTCAGCTTATTAGATACTGTTTTGAAATCCATAATTATAACCAGGTTTGCCATGGGTCACATGCCTCTGTATGCAGAAATTTCTGTCATCCTGGTATAGCCACTATTTCAGAGGAAATCAACTGATTCAAAACTAGCATTTGAATACTTTTAGCTTTACTTGTTTGGCCTTCCTTACCTAAGGTGTGAAAAATGGCAATTTCTGTATTTCTGGGAAATTAATTTTCAGTGTTGACTTTGGGCCAGTAACCCGAAGTGCTAACATAGTCCATATGTCTGACTAGTGAAGGTTGAGTGAAAAGTATGAAAGTTCTAGCGAAAGTCCATTTTTCCTGCTCCTTTTGGTAAATTGCAGGATTCCATTATACTGACGATAATTCACAGTTATTCCAGTCAGAGCACTGATCCCCAGTGAAGCTGGGATGAAGATAGAATGCATGGAATTTGTTCTCTATAGGTGCTGCTTTTCATGCTGAGCAGAAGCTCAGTATTTATAATTTGCTCTCATGTAGTATTTGCCATCTTTCCGCCCCTCTCTTAAGACTACAATTCCCACCTCATATTTTTCTTTTAAATTCTCTCTCATTTTAATACACGTTTTGTATTTTCTTTCAATAAATGCTGTCACGCAGCTCTTATACTTCCTTTATTGAGAAAACACTCATACGACGGTGAAAAAAAATTAAGAGGGAGGGAGAAACAGAGAAAGGAAACAGAAATCATAACCAAAAAGTTCACACCGATTATTGAAATAGTCAGTGTTCCCTCGGGCTGAGAGAAAGGGAAAGGCGCGTCTACAGTGTCTTGGAATACTTTTCTTCTGCACAATTCTGACTTTTCAGCACATATTCATGCTACAGCAAGAGAGGAGGAAAGGAAGCAAAAAGGATTCAGAGGTTTTACAGTAAGTCTTTCATTATCTTTCATAGTGACACTTGCTAGGATAAAGTCCCGGGGAATATTAATGCTGAGGTTTTTATGCTAAAATCTCCAATACTCTTTGTGTAAAATTATTTAGCCAGCACATTATTTAGTACTAATATTTTCTCCTCCTCTGCAAAAATTTTGTAGCGTAAGTCACAGTGACACTTTTAATGTAAAGTCATTTCAATATTTAGCACCATGTTATTACTAGTGGGAAATATTTATGTATTTGCAGAAGACTTCAGTAAACCTCAGGTCCTCTCTTTAGTGAGATATTTAAGGACGGAAAAGAAACAAATGTAGACAGTGAAAGATTCCAGTCGAGAGCTTCTGTACAGTCAGGAGGGACTTCATGCAAATATGGAGTGTTTCGCTGGGCTGGAACACCAATTATAATCAGTGAACTGCAATATTTTAAGAAATTTTGGCTATCAAAGACTGCTTTTTTTTTTTTTAATTACTCAAATTCAGATTAAATTGAAATCAGTCTTAGGATCCATATTTGTTTCACTAGCCTTTGAATTTTATCAAAACAAGTCACTGACAAAAGCTCTTTCAGATTTCAGGGGGCACAAAGGGTTGATGCCGTCGCAGTGGCGGCTTCCGAGGTGATCTGTGGACAACTAGCAGGGCAGAATCACGTCCAAAGGTGCAGAGGGGAAGGATGCAGCAGTTTTCTCCTCCACACCAAGGTATTGGGTACTGTTTGAAAAATTGTTTGTATTACTCTAACAGACTAAAATTATGACATTTAAAATGTGGTTCAATATTATGGTATAAGTAGCATTAAATTCTTGAGTTCCCTTTACCAAAAAAAAAAAAAATGACCAAGGCTTTCCCCTGTGATTGCCAAATGACTACTTGAATTTGCAGTTTAGCATATTTCTCCTCTAAAACTGCTACCAGTCTTCCAAATACAAGCAATAACTACATATATACATGTTTAGCAAATCAGAAAGAGTAGACTGATTGCTGGGAAATGTTTTGTTTTCAATTATTTTCTCCGTAAAATCTAGAATCCTAGATAAACAGAGTAGCAAAATCCCAGTGGTTTATCTGTAAATATACACTGACTTAGAAATGCTATTAAAATTGCTTGTTTGAAAACCCCTAGCAGAGAAAACTGAAAGGAAAAAATCTCTTCATATTGATCTACTTTAGGGATGCATTTAAGCATTTCAGGGTGGAGTGCCATGGTCAATAAAATACTTAGGGCTGCTTCCAACTTGACCCTGCATTTTACCTTGATTTCTTTTATCCTCTTTCCCATTAAATGAAACTGATTTTTTGTCCTGCCAATATACCTTTCTCATGTCCAGTACATGTGGCACTTGCTAAATCAGCTCCTGACGCGCCAGCCAGTTCTAACAGGGGAGGCTGAGACATACACCATTACTTCTTATTTCTAATGTATTTCTTAATTTGAAACTTGTCATTTTGTGTTGTGCTGCTGACTCAGCAGTAAGTTTATTTCCAGAATTACTAAAACAACTTTCCTCTCGGAGCAGCAAGGGACTCATGACTCACTGGTAGTGAACAGCGAAACAGAAAGAGGCCTTTTTCCATCTTTTAATATTAAAAATAAACTAGAAGGAGTTCATAAAACTGTTCTAGGGAATTTCTGTGGCATAAAAAAGTAGCAGTAGATCTCATTTCACAGACAGATTGAACACAACCATATTTAATTTTGGTTGCATCTTAAATATATAGCTTGCATTATTTTACATGTGTTGCAAAACAAGATTTAGAGGGATCACTTTTTATTTGCTTATACCTACTCCACATATGTCAGAATCAATCACATTTTCAGACAGATGGTTTTTTACTCAAATGCTGCAGTAAAGTGACATTTTGTACCTGTTAATTTTCTTTTGGTTCCCAGCATTTAATGACTGCTCTTTGCCATCCCCAAGTTTTTGGGATCATTTGTATGCTATGTATAGGCTTCAGAGATTAAAAAATATGAGAGCATAATCTAATTCAAAAGGATATTTTTCAGGTGAGTTCTTTCCCATCTTTTGTTGAAAATAGATTATCTCCCTCTCCATCATCATCCGCAACATTTTAGTAAAGAGCAGCAGAAAGCATGTTACTCTTCAGCTAATAAATCAGCACAAGAGCTTTGCTGAGATAGTTATATATTGATCAGCTTTTGTGCAGATTTGAACAGGTATAATAAGAACATACACAAATAGTTTGTATGCATAAAAGCAAATTTGTAAGCTGTCTTTAAAAAGGACTGTGTGTTTCCTGCTATCGTGGTTCTCAGCTAAGAATTTTCACGACACCTTTTCTGGTCACCTCAAACCCTTTCTGAACTGAGGAGAAAGCTGGAAAGAGAATGTCTCTCTTAATGGGAGCAAAATTCTGTGGAACACTGACTGCACCAGCAACTTTTCACGGAAAGACAGAAACTGCTATTCTGAGCCAGAGAAAGAAGAGAGACTTTGCTAATGCTTTTGGGTATCACCAGCATCTCCCATATGTGATACCCCAATTACGATGACGGATTAGCTCCTCTTTACTCTACGTCCACTTTAAAGTTACTGGAGCTCTCTGACACCTGTGGCACAGCACCCCAGGGACACATGCTCTCCTTGAGTTCAGGTTGGAGTGAGGGGCTTGGACTTCATAGCTTCAGCCTCTCCTCTCAGATCACACACTATATTTGCCTGTGAGGTCCCAGGGAAGTGGCTGCTCCCAAGACTGGCCTGTTCAGTATGAGCATGAAGCCTCCCAGCAACCTGGAACATGAAGACACTCCCTTATTTGACATCCCTTTCCCTGACTCCTTGCAGATTGTTACTCTGCTTACACTCCAAGTGCTTCTGAACACCCGAACATTGCTCCCACAGAGTAACACTTAAATTTTTCTCTTGGCAGATATGAAAATTCTAGATTTTTGGGAGACCAAAAATGGCAATTGTTCAAGCATCCTGTTAGTCTGTGCAGTTGCTCCTCACTAGGTCTGTGCTCCAGATAAATATTATTCCAATTGGAGGTCTGAGGTCCCATACTAAAACTGCTTTAAGCAATTTGCTCAAGCTACTCTGATTTTCTCAGCCTGCTTTCACAAGAGCTTTGTCATGGCTTTCCATAGTACCACTCAGCTGGAATATTTCCAAATTTAGCAGCTCAGGCCCTCAATCTGAAAAGACCTTTATATCCCTATGGTACTCTTCACGTTCAGAACAAAATGTTAAGTTTCAACTTTGGTTTTACCACTAACATGTTATGCGATGTAAGGCAAAATATTGAATCCTGCCATAGGTTTGTCGGGGTTTATTTAAAAATATGCTTTTCCTACTCCAGAAAATTACTGCTTATAAGCTTACAAGATTTTAGTGTCAGGAAAGAATTTTAGTGGGCATACACATAGAAGGAAATGTTCAGATTTGCAGCACATACTACTACATAACTTGAATAAAAATACATCACTGTGTCCATTCCTTACATGTTTATCAACTGCACATTTTCCCCACAGTTTTTATGCTATACATTCTCACAGTGTCTTTCTCCACCAAATTTCCATTTTGACACTGTTTATCCACTTAAACAATAAATTAAAAAAAAAGTTCAAAAATTAGACATTTAGATGTTCAGTGTTATCCCAGGCTATTGTGTTCATTTTCTAGTAAGTGCCTCTAGTGCACTGGGGTCCCTAATCAATGTAAATATTGTTTAAGATGAACACTGCAGTGGGCATACCATGGAGCCAGACCACCAGCAGAGCATTAAACAGGGACAGATGTGAATGCCAGGATAAAAATGAAGACATTCCTGAAGTGTAAGTATGTTATAATATATCTGTTTATAGGAAATGGTAATGGAAAAAAACAAACCCAAAACTCCTGGAAAATAAGAATATTAGTTAAAATCATTGTGTTGAGACACCTTTTTTTTTTTTTTTGGCTTAAATAGCGAACTGAAAAAGATGTGATTTTCTGGTATCTTTAACTATTCATATCTTCTATCTTTAATCTTCCATGAATGTTTTTAAATGACTTTACAAAGGTATAACCATTTTGGTGATTATCTGTACTGGACAAAAAGGCACAGTTTTATTTTATACACATGGCTTTCTCTCAGAAGTAGTATCTTACAAGGTTGAAGGATCTAATTAGGATAACAGACAAAGAGTTTCATGCCGTCTCAGTCATTCAAGGAGAAGCAGTGAGAGAGGGAAACCTCCTCTTGTAATTTATGAAGATCATCTGATTGCTACTTCTTGCTTAGTAGTAGATTCATGTTGATTAATTCACTAGCTGTCAATTTCCATGGGCAATTATACAGCAGATTTCCTACTGATATTTAAATATGTTTGTTCCTCGCTGTCTTTGTAGTCAGGCTGTTCTCTATGCTGCCCTGTTTTAGAGATTAGTGGTGACATTTGCTAGGGCTTTGGAGCCCACACCACACTGACTATTCGCGGTACTTGTACGCGTGCTGCCCATCCCTGCGAGGGCATGGGAGGAGGCAGTGCCTACTGCTCTGGGGCTGGTGATGCCACAGGCTGACCTGCCTGGGGCCAGGAGGGGCAGCTGGGCAGCATGGAGATCCCTTTTGGTTAAGTAGGCAGGGTTTGGGATCCCCACTGGAGAAGGGCAGGACCAGGGAGAAAAGTCTCCTAGGGCAAGGAGGGAGGGGTGACAACTCAGCTGATGTGGTGATGTGACCAAAACATGTTTTCAGAGTGCACTGTTCTCAAAAGCATCCAGAGCTAGAAGTCTTCAGCCCCTACCTGCCACAGAGAGTTGAAACATCTATGGAGAGAGAGTCTCTTAACAGTAATTGGCCCAAAAGCTGTAGCTTTGTTTTTTATAACTGTGAATGCAACAGATGAATTTAAAGCAATCCACAAGATTTTATAGCAGGGTGTGGGTCAGGTTGTCATTAATGCAGAATTCTTAGTAGGAATCTGATTTAGCTTCAATATTGATTTCTCAAACAGTGATGGCAGAGAATCTGGTGGAACTAGCATACTGGATTACTTACTGTCTAAGCCAACAATTATTTAGAACTGAGTTGATTAAGCAGGATGGTTTGGGATAGGTCAGCAGACTTTATAATTCACTGTTTTCCATTTTGTAGCAAAATCAACTACAATAAGAGACTTCTAAAATGTGATTAGCACAAACACTATTGTTGTTTGACACAGTTTATCAAATATAATTATTTCCATATGCGATCTGCAACTTTGGTTTTTTACATTCTTGATTGCATAATTGAAAGCAGCAGCTTTATCTTTTTTCTACCTTTGGAGGAAGTCATTCAATAAATAGTACCAATTTTATTAGAGCTTAGAAATTTCTGCTGCAAAAGGCACTGCATTGTACTGGCTCTTGCCAATGCAAGAGTACTCTGCACCTAGTCAAGGCATTACCTTCATTTTTAAGAAAACAACTTATGCAGAGTGTGTGTCA
The DNA here is from genome assembly GCF_029207755.1 of Chamaea fasciata. Taxonomy (NCBI): domain Eukaryota; kingdom Metazoa; phylum Chordata; class Aves; order Passeriformes; family Sylviidae; genus Chamaea; species Chamaea fasciata. The sequence continues at coordinate 31,098,106 of NW_027094088.1, forward strand.
ATGCTGAAAGAACCATCTAGGCTGCAGGAAAAGCACCTTTTGCCTGAGTTATGCTGTCTTCTGTATCACCCTGCTCGGTGGTTATTCATGTCAAGCAGAGGGTTTAATATTAAGAGCAGTCACTGCACTAAAAGGAGAAATATGTTTACTGTTTTCAGAATTTATTTTGCGTTTACCCAAAAGCCTACACTGACTAACATGGGTTGTTTTACCAAAATTTACAAAAAGCAGGACTGAGTCCTAAAAATGGCTCACTGTTGGAAGAAACACCCTATTTCTGAAAAATGTGTACTTGTGATTGACCATATGCATGCGAATATTTCCATGACTACAGAGGATATTGATTGGTCCCTGTGGGACTACTCATGTGTATAACTGCCTGAAGGATCAAGTTCTAATTTTGCTCAATATCAGAGCTAATTGCTGTAGATACTATTGACAAAAAAATGAAGACTGTCTCCTAGATGTGATTGTTGAGGATGTTCCATGAATGTTTTTCATCGGGTGATATATTACACATTCACTTTTTAAAAAGTGTCCAAATACAGTCAGTAACTATTTATACAATTAAATTTAACAACTATGAAATATGTGTTACGGTGCCAGTTTGAAACATATTCCTAATAGCTGGTTTTATATATGGTGGACCACCAGGAAGCTGTCATCAGAATAATACTGTGCCTTTTTATACATTCCCAGGTCTCTTTTTTACTTAATAGATTGTTTAATAATACTGTAGTCAAAACTGAACAATAGAGATTAATGATTTGATGTAAGAACACTTCAAGGTAAAAATTAAACATTAATAACATTCCAGTTGGTGATATACTATGGAAGCCTCTCAAGCACGTAAAGAAGAGTTTCAAGAGCTGATTTAGAAAATCAACACACATAGAGAACATGGGAAAAGAGAGTGTTGTGTAACACATCACCGCAAGTTTTACCTTTTCGTGGGAAAAGTACTATAGGGACCACACAAACATTAGGAAAAAAAAAAAACCACAATCTGAAACAAAACAAAAACCACAAACCTGTTGTTTCAATCAGCTCTTCAGAGCTGATAGAGAATAAAAACTGATCTAACTATTAAATAATAAATGTGAGGGGAAAAATTACTTCTTTTTTTCTCAGTTAGTGTTGCATGAGAAAATTTCTGTGTTGCAGACACGCATGAAACAGCAATGTCCCATTTTTCCTTAATGCTCTTGATTTACTGGGCTCATAAAATATAAGACCAGAAGCTCTTCTTAATATGGACTCATTCTACTGCTAATGCACACTGGCTGTTTTTTGTCTTAGTGACAATTCAAGGGAACTTCACTTGATCTGTTTGTAAAACAGCAGAAATGTTGCCAGCAAAAAGGAAAAATAGTTGTGTAAGAGTTTACAGCATCAGTTGCTAGATTAACAGCTCTTAGCCTGCACTTCTTGTTTCAGGGTGACCCTTGAAAAGCACATTCACAAGGAGGGAATGGGGAACCACAGAAAGTCCATTGCAAAAGCATCCCTGTGCAGGTGTGGGGAAAGTTCCAGGTCCTACAGAACTGCTGTTAGTGCTGTTCTCAGCATCAGCCAGAGCTTAATCTCTCCTCTGTGACCAACTGCTTTGGCTCAGTGGGCATAAGCAGTGTGGGTAAGGCTCCATTCAGTCTCTCCCATCTGGAACACACCAGTCCGGCAACCAGCCTGTGTCCTGCACCAGTCCGGGGCTTTCTCACACAACACTGCCCAAAGATGGTCCCTGCTGGCCACGGACACCCTGAAACACAGCTAAGCTCAATCCCTTTTCTCAGGAATCAACAGCAAAATCCACCGAGTTCTTTGGAGAGGAAAATCGCTCTTACTGTGACTTTTGGCTTTACAGCCACTTCCAGTAGGCAGCACAGGTACTCTGGCAGCAGAAGCCGGCTGATACACTAAACTGTGCTAAAGTAGTGTTTAGAGAAATAGTAATTACTAACATCCTCTCTCAGTCAAGCCGACACTAACCAGGCCTACTGCTAGGTGTGTGTATATACACACTCACACTCAATAGATAAATAGATACGTGCATATACTCCAGGAAAAATATCTTTCTGGAAGGTGATGAGGTCTCCTTTTAAATCAAGTACCTGACACTAATAAAAACAATGCATTCGGCCAGAAGATCTTGCACACTGACTGGCTACAAGGTAAGTCGGTATTCAGCAACCCTTTATTTTCTGCCCTCTCAGTTGCTTTTCTCTATATCACAGGCATTCTTTGAATCTTCCCAAGTGTTTGCAAACAGACACTTTAAAATGTAAGCTTTGGATTTTCTTTCTTTAAATTATCAAAATAAATATAGTGGAAATTCGACAGGAAATGCAAGTTCCATAGTTTTAAAATCACCCAAAATACTGACAACTTTAAGATTTTCTATAATTACTTCCTCCCTTCTCATAAGGGAATTTGCTATTCAAACTGTTTTGTCTGATTTCTTTTTAAAGAATTACAGGTGGGAGGTAAAGCTGTCAAAGGTATCCACAAGAACTGGGAGATTACTGAAGGGATTAAGGTGTTGAAGCACCTTTTGCAGTGAGACAAAGGCCCATTCACTGATGTTTGAAAAAATTTAGATAATGTTCCTACCTAATAAATTTCCTGTGATTTTTGAAATATTATCAATCAAATAATCAGCAAATAATTTACTATCTCTTAATAAGAGACAAAAGTTAAAATACCACTTGATGATTTGATGAAGTAATCAAATAGTAGTTGGGAAACAAGAAGTCTTGCTAGGCTGTCTTATTGCTTACAGATATTTATTGTTATTCTTACTAGTAGAAAAACCAAGTACTGGCAGTCAATATAAATCATGCACAAACAGCTTGTTGATATCAACCTTAGAAATATCTCCAATAGAATTATGTAGCTAATATTTGTTGTATTTTTCTGACAGCATTTGTTAGAATATTGATTTCTGTAGAGGAAAAACAGTGAATGATTTTACAGAGACAGAATTAATTTAAAAACCACATCTGACTGTATATATCTTGTTTTCTGTGAACTTTATTTTGCTCTTATTCAAAATTCACTCAATCCTCTAAGACACTGAACAGCCAATCTTCATTTCAGCAAAATACTTTTATGCAGATTTCACTTTAATCCTATCAGTTTTACTGAAACCACACATACCAATGTTGGAGAGAAATTTAAGCAGAGCTACACGTTAAAAACAAGAAACTGAGTATTCACTGCAATTCGCGCAGAGAAGATTAAGAGCTCTGCTTAATAATTAGTAACTGAATTAATTTATCATGTTCAAAAATAACTAGGAAGAAGTCTTTTCCTTGTGTCTTTCTTTGGATGTTTCTCTGTGTTTCCAGTAACATTTTTAGGATGTATTCCTGCAAATATTTTTCTACATAAGTAATTCAATTCCTCTGATAAATACTCTTGAATTCACAAGGGCAAGATTCAAAAACAAAGTTACTTATCTGGGCAAATTCATCTAGGATGGGGTTGTTAGGCAGCTGCCCATGACAGTAGGGAAGAGAAAAATAGCCTTAGCCTGTGGGACTAAGGCCCAGAGGATTGGGCCCATAGCCAGTGACATTATAGTATTTTTTTTTAACAAGGAGGAAAACCCACGCATGAGTGAAACCATATGGAAAACTGAGTTAAGGTGAGGAGGTTTTAAATAATGCTTATTTATCATTTTGAAAGAGAAAAAAAAAATCCTGTTCCTGCCTATTGCATTTTATACTTTAAATGTAGGGACTGATCCTTTTGCCAAAATTCCTCTCCTTGTCGGGGGAAAGTTATCTGCTTAGACTGCTGCAGGATCAGGCCCTGAAAAGTCATTACAAGCCTGTTGGCAAAGCTTGTTCCCTTCCACCCCTCTCCTATTTTCTGTTTTTCCTATCCCTACGCAGGAAGAAAATTAAAAGTTAAGCTAAAATACATTAACTAATATCAGTTTATTAATTGGAGAATTCAGCATATCCTTTTTGCGGTTCATCTGTAATTAATTAAGTGTGTAGAATTACAAGGTGGGTGTACCACAGGCAGCAGTCCAGGCTCAAGTTAATCAAAAGAGCACATGTTGAATGCATACAATTTAGTTAAGGTTAATCCAGTGAAGATGATCCCTCGCCGGTCCTAATTACTCTAGGTGATATATTGTGGAAGGGGAAAATAGGAAGGAAGGGAAATTTTGTCCTGCTGGCCTACCAGGATTTTCTAATTAAATTTAGCAGGCTATGCACAGGAGCAAATAGTTTCAATTTGAAGAGAAGACCACACTCCAAGGGTACTTGTCTGAAATTAATATAAGGAACTTTGAGCTAACAGACTTAAGCATCACACCTTAAAAATATTAAAGTTACAGCTGGTCCTTGTGTCTTTACAAGTTTCCAAGACACTGGGAGCACTGTGTCTCTCTGAGCACTTCAGACCTGGTGTACATTTTTTGTTATAACTGTGATGTTACTATTTAGCTCTTGAGAAAGGTAAGGACACACTAAACCAGGCCTAGTCTGTTACTTCACTACCTCACCCGAGGAGCATGTAGCAGTAGGACAGAGCTAATTTGCAAATAGAAATATGTTGGTTTTGTATTAGCAAAAGCCTTTTCATTTAATCTTTTCTTTTATTATGTCAATCCAAAAGAAAACAAAGGTGGTTTTAGGACTCTTTGACTTCATGTTCTATGTCTATTACCTCGTTAGGTTACTTTTTCTTCACATTCGTCCTTTATTTCGGCTTTCAAGGAATCTTATGAAAAGCTTTATTTTTTCTTTCTCTAGGTATATGCATATAAAATTTGTCAAATAATTTGCCCTATTTTTCGGGTTGGTGATATATCTCTGCTCAAGTGGAGGTATCTGTTTCTGATTTATTAACATTTGATCCCCTGGTTTCCTGCCATTGATCAAGACTAATACTCAGCTCAGCTGATGAGTTTTATATGAAATCTGATACTGCAGGAAGAAAGAAAACTTAGTACCATTTTTAATATTCTTCTATTTCAAGGATTTTCCAGGACGACAACGTGCACACAAGACACCTAACAATATTGAGTAAAATGAGTTATATACATATATATGTGTATATATATATATATATATATACACACATAATGTTTCCCTGGGATAAAAAATTTTGGAAGTAAAACAAGTATTTATCAATAGAACAGATGTTTGCTTGGTGTCATTCACATCCTGTAAACTGTATATACATTTACACCCTATCGCCAAAACATGCCTTCACCCTACTACTGACCGTCTGTCTGCCATTCAATCTCCAGTTAAGTCACGGTCAATAAGGTCAACTCTTTGGCAACATCTGTATTTGATCAGTTCACACAAAATAGGAGCCTTCCTAATGCCTGACTACCCTGAAGTATTTTAAGAGGCAGCGTATTACAATAGTTGATTCACCGCTGCTGCAGACTCTGCACTTGGAAGATTTTTGCCTCCTCTGAGGAACTGAAATGTGAAGATTAAAATCCTTTCTAGCAAAATAAATCTCTGAAATGAGCAGGTTTAGCCATGGAATAGTTTCTAGACTGACAAGAGGCGTTTAGCAGTTTCTCTCCCCAAGTCCCTGGTCTCTCAGTGTAGGGATTTGGGTTTGTGATATTTTATATTTTAACCCTGTTCTGCACAAGGATTATATTTAAAGCATGTCTAGGTAGTTGCAAAGATGAGAAGTAAAGTCAGACGAAAAACCTCTCTGCAATTTTATTTCAAAAACCAACAGTGAGGATTAATGCAGCCAATTGTTTCCTGTTGGTGTTTCTGTGCTCGGCACAGGCAGTACTTTCAGCAAGTTGGTGTACTTTCCTTCAGATGAGTGAATGCAAATTCTTCCCTTAAGGAAAGCAAAATATTCTGTGTGGAATCCTGGCCCCACTGAAGGTGACGGAAAATAGTCTGGCAAAATTGAGTGAGACAGGATTTAACCTGATGTTACCACCGCATTATTTCAATGCTGTGAGCTATCTGAAAGTACAAGGTTAGAAATTTGATTCTAAGCACAGTCGGACTGGTGCCACTTTATTGATGTTCCTGGTTTTAGAGCAAATGAGAATAAAATCTGGCCTGTGGGAATGGGATCATGGGATGTGTTCTTTTTTTTTTTTTTTTTTTTTTTTTAGTGTTTGCTTTAGGAACAAAACATTTGACTCTTGGGAAAAGCAAAACCAGTGCCCTCTGATGCCTTTATGCATTATGAGATTTGGACCTGACTGCAGATCATTATACACTGATAAACACTGCCACCAATGCTCCAGTTATACTGCTAGTCTTCCCAGTAGTGTTCAACACGGAGGAAAGTCTGAACGCTGAAATACTTTCTCTCTGCTGGGTATTGGAAAAACTAGAATAGAGCAGCAAGAGTGCAGCAGCATCCCACCACCAGCTATGGGGTTGTCTTTAAAACGGGACTGGACTGAGCAGTACCGTGGGCAAGAGGTAACCGGTAGCTTCTTGGCACTCATCTGATGAGATGAAGGCTTTTAAAAATATATTATGATGGAGGTATTGTTCATAAAATATGGTGTTGAGAAATCAATGGTTTTGTTTGCACTTTTATTTCCAAAATAATTCCTTTTAATTTACTTTTCTGTCATGCTGAATTTTCAATGGGAACATTCAACTGAAAGCTTAGCAAGGAGCATTTGAACTAATTCTGTGAACAGCTGGGATAAAATTTGAAAGCACCTTGAGACAGTGAAATCAAAGCACTATGTGAATCTATTTTCTTTGCAATTTTAGTTCTCTCAAGAGCCCTGGAAACCTCAGAGGAAGCATGCCCTTAGTGCACGTTTGATCTAGGAACTGTTCACAAACAGCAAATTCAAAATCCTACTAAATATGTGGGGTTCAAGAATAGCTGATGTGAACTGTGAACACACAGGATATGTGGTAGAAAAGGTAGTTCAGTTCTAATCCCTCCCTTTAGTACTACTTGTATAACACTTACAAAAATTTCTAAAACTTGTTACAATGTATTACATATGCTTTAGGTTTCCCCACCTTATTGTTCTGTCCTGTAAAGCTGTCTTAATAGTTCTGTTTTAAGAATACAATGTTACATCTGTTCTGAATTTCTTTATTAGGAGTAACTCTACCATGCCCATGACTTTCAGTAGCACAGCATTTTGATCCTTTGGAAGACAAGGGAGATGTAGCCTGAGATCCCCTTCTGATTAGTCAGGAAAAACCCCAAAGGCTTTTTTTATATTTCAGGATTGTTTCTCAGAGTAAAGAAAATACAGTTTTCTTAACTTAGACAGTGGACTCTTCCTGAAATATAAATATTAAATTAAATCAAAATTGTAATGAAAACTGAGAGAAAGCCTAATGTTAAGTAAGCTGCAGACAAAGCAATTGCCAACTATGCCAACAGCAATCTAGAGTTTAACTTCACTAAAACTGGTATTCTGTCCAGGTAAGGTTGAGCTGGTTGTTGTCTCTGCAACAGATTGCTGCATCAGGCTCCAAGCCTCAGGGGACATCACCTCTGAGCTGGGAATGAGTGGAAACCAGATAACGCATCAGACAAGGGATCTCCTTTGCAAAGTATCCTAAAATCAGTATATATTCAGTCTAAGAAAAGAAGGAACTTTTCACAGTGTAAGATTCATTGAAGCATTGGCAGATGGTGTTTCTGAGGTCTCGTTCTTCAAGCACTTTAAATGAGCCTGATGGGTGGATTAAAACTGAATCTAAAGGCAAGAGATTCTCAAAGGGTACCAATGGAAGCTGGGAAAGGTACAATCTGACAGCTTGTGTCATATAGGGAACATTTCCTGGATGTCTTTAATGCTTTCAGTAAAGCACAGAGGGAGAGAAAAGGTGCTTCGCTATTGCCAATAGTGGAGAAAGACCCCAAATATAGTACTGCAATTCTACTTTCACAGTCTTTACTCTCATACATCTGAAGGAGCTGAGTGCATCAAGGAAAACCGAGGTAATAAATGTAGTAGTAATTAAAATGTAGTAGTGTGATTTAAAATATAGAGCTGGAAAATAACAATGTCATTCATGGGAAAATGTAACACAATACACCCAGGGAAACGTAATTTGAAACACAGACATCCAAAGGGAGGGAGAATCCTAGAAAGCAGCAATGCTGGAGGAGACCTCAGGGTCAAATTAGACATGAATTTGCAATATGATCTAACAGCATGACCAGCCAGTGCAGTTGTGCTGTACAGAGAGGGGCGTATCTGGGAACGTGAAGGTTGTTCTCCTTCCTGCCATGGCTCTGACCACACCAGCAGCTGGGTCTCTGGTCACTGGGAAGAAATTAAAAACAAGGAAGAGTTAAGAAGGGAAGGTGGATGGACTGGCATGGAACATCTGTGGGGAGAAATGCAATAAAAACCCCCACTCCTCACTTTCTTAAGGCTTCAGATACCAAGCAAGTACCTTTGCACTGGACCCAAATCTGCTGGGGGTGACCGCAGTTTGCCTTCTCCCTGTGCTCAGAGATTTCCTGATGTGAGCCACAAGGTTTCTTGCTGCCAGAGGCATAGAAAGTCAGGAGATTTGGGTCTCACTGTCTTCACACTACTGGCCACTCACACTGCTCTCACACTGACAGCCTGCAGACCCCTGCCCTTGGGAGGCCTTGGCCAGGATGTGCAGCACCATCACAGCTCCTGCTGCTTAGCCAGAGAGAGGTGAGGTCTCCTGCCACATAGAACATCAGGCTGAGGCCATGGGCAGCCCCACACACCCCTTGTGTATCTGCATTGCCACAGCAGGAGCTGGGAGCAGTAAGCAAATCTGTGAGCAGGGAGCCTAAGTCTGGCCCTGGGCACCAGAGAGGTATCCCAGCTCCCAGCCCCCATGCCATGGCTGAAATGCATTTCACTGACCAGCTGGTTACACATCAGGATCATGGAGAGCCGAAACCAGATTTCAAGACTGCTCCCTCCCACACTCGCCCAGTAATTGTTCTGTAAGTGTGTGAAAAAAGGTTTAAATTCTTGAGTGAGCATGCAAACCTCTACTTCTCAGGGAAGCTGCACCTAAAATGGCTCATCGGTTTGCAGCTGTTGACTACCATTTGGAGCCGTATTTTCTAGTCCTGTTGAATGACTATGGTGAAAGGCAGGTTGAGCTGATTTTGGCTGGGATAGAGTTAATTTTCTTCATAGTAGCAAGTATGGGACTGTGTTTTGGATTTGTGCTGGAAACTGTGTTGGTAATACAGAGATGTTTTGGTTACTGCTGAGCAGAGTTTACATAGAGCCAAGGCCATTTCTGCTCCTCATAACACCCCATCAGAGAGGAGGCTGGAGGGGCACTGGAAGCTGGGAGGGGACATCAGGACATCTGACCCCAGCTGACCAAATGGATATTACATACCATACGGCATATAAAGCTGGGGGAAGGAGAGGGAACAGAGGCAACCTTCAGAGAGATGGCACTCGTCTTTCCAAGTGACCATCCTCCATGATAGAGCCCTAATCTCCTGAAGAGAGATGCACACCTGCCTGCCAATGGGAAGTGGTGAATAAATTCCTTGTTTTGCATTGCTTGCATGTGTGTCTTGTGCTTTACCTATTAAATAATCCTGCTCTCAACCCAGGAGTTTTCTCCGTTTGAGTATTTCAGTTGTCTCCTCTACCCTGCCGTGGGAGTGTGAGTGAGTGGCTGTGTGGGGTTCAGCTGCTCACTGGGTTAAAGCATGACAGGTGCCCTGGGAAAGCATGTATGGAGAACTGCCCCATCATGCATGGAGAGCTACACTTACACCTCCCTTACTCAGCAGTGCCTCTGGAGTGTCTCTCCAGGCACTTCTTTGATCTCCTCGTGGAGCTCAGAAAAATCTTCTGACTCCAATTGGTCTTCCTAGATTGCTGCAGCAACAGCATGGTTATGCCTTGTCCCATTGCCTTCCTGCAGACAGGCTGGGGAGAGGGACAGGACATGTTCCCTGGGAGCCACAAATATGGCTTGGAAGCTCAGGAGGAGCAATAGGGCAGTGTTACGAGGGCTGGGCCATGGTTCTTTTCCCCATCCTGCATGGGGGAAAAAAAAACAGTTCTCAAACACATGTGGAGTATTTGTGTTACTGGAAGTTTTAAAATGTCGGTTTTTCAAAATCATTCCATCAAGAAACTTTAACTAAAATAAAACCATTCTGTATTTTTAATCTGGTCTTATTTCTTGCTTTCTGGTATCTCTATCAGTAACAGACATTTGGCCATTACGCTGAAAAAAAAAATTCAACAGAGAAAGCTATTTGCCAAATAAAGCTGGTGTATGAAATTGCAAATGACAGTTTCTAAGGTCAAAAACCTTCTCTTCAATATGACCACAGAGGTCTGAAATAGAAGGTTAGACATGTACAATATAAATTCCTAATAGTATCTATCAAAAACTTGATGAGTGGCTGTTTGCATACATGGAAGCATAAGTAATATCCATCAGAAACCACTGAGTTTAATAGAATTCCAAAGATGGCTACGTATTTTAGGTTGCTGAAGTCTGGTGAGGGGAATTAATTGCGGGCTGACTTTCATTTTATTACTGTTATTAAGAAAAAAGTTGATGGTTCAAAGCCAAGCTGCAGCAGAAAAAGATTTTTCATGTCCAGCCAAGTTATTAGGATGGTGCAGTAATACTCTGTCCAGTAGATGGCCAATTATCTGTTAACATTAACTGAAAAAAAGTTAGAAAGCTCTTTGCACTGACTTGCCTTTCCTTGTCTTCCCTCTCCTCCCATTCCAAACATTATCTTGTGCCAGGTTCTTCGTCCAGCAAAATGCGTTCATGTACAACACTGGGTGTGACCAACAGCATCATTTGGCAAAAGCTCTGTAAATGACACTATTTCTCCACTTACTCCATCTTTCTCCAAGTGCTTAAGAAAAAGTTAATTAGGTGATTGTGAAGCAACTTCAATATTTTGAATGCTGCTTTTCCAGTTCATGTGATTTTTATCTAGAGAATATAATAGCTACTATGCAGGAGACGAATGGCCAGCTATTATCAGTTTCTACACAAGTGGTATATCCTGTGATTGTCTGACAAATTTAATTAGGATAATTCACCAGAAGAATAATTAAAAACCCCAAATAGTTTGCACTATGTCCACCAGTTTTAATCTCTACCTTAGAGATCAGATTTCATTCTGTCAAGCAACAGTATTTAACTAAATTAAAAGAAATCCCACTCCATTACTGCTGAACTGAAGAAACCTAAGCCCAGTTTATTTTTCTGCTGTACAGGCAGTATGTCCTAACTCAGCTGTGCAATGCTTGTTGTGTAAGGCAATGCCTCAAAACTCTTCAAATAACATTTTGCTCTGAGTTAGAGCAGCCAAAAGACAATGGAGAAAAAGAAATAAGAAAGAAGAAAAAAGAAATAGGACTGCAGTCACCATGTCTCTCAAGGGCTGTGCAAACACAAGCTCTTTGCTCCCCAGAGATGAGTCAAAGACATAAATGATCACTGCTGCAAGAAATGGTTACTGGTAGTTCTTTTTGTTTACCTTTCCCCTAACACCTAGATCTGGAGAGTAAATGGTCATTTTGGCTCAGTCCTCTTAGCAGGCAGGACCAAATCTTGCCCCACTGTGCCATGGGCAGTTTGGGGTGGCATGGGGGGAGCCTGTCTGTTTTCAGGGCTCTTTTAGAGGACTTGGGGTTTGAGCTCAATGTGATGCATCATTGTACACAAAAGAATGTGGGGGAAAAAGTAACTTCTCTGTAATGCCAGACAAAAACATAACATTAATCAAGGACAGCTTCTTTCTAATTTGTTTTCACCCTCCGTAAAATAGGAATATGCTATCCACCATATTGTTGGTGGTATAAAGGCTATTTCCCTAATATTTGCAAAGAGTTTTTTGGGCCTCATTTAGATTTTAATATATTCCCTTAAAATACATACTTTTATTTTGATCTACTGATGATGTTAAGACACTGCAATAAACACCTTGTTGTCCTTGAAGCACAACTCAGGCAGGCCACTGTGGGGTTGTGAATTCCTCACTGCCTCCACTTCCAGCTTGCTCCAAAACCCTCATTGCATGGGATGGGAATGGTGCCCCCTGCTCCAGTCTTGCTTTGGCCTCTGGAGAGGAGCCTGGCTTCAGGCACAAATTCAATACCTTTTCTCCACCAAAGGACCAAACTTCAATTCCAAGCCCCTTTACAGAGGAGCCTGTATTTTTAGAGTATAATGCTGGAAAATCATCCCTGAAGTAAAGGACTTTGTGAGAAGCACATGGTCAGACCAGATCAGGAGCAAAAGCCAAATTCGCTGTGCGGTGGGGCCAAGGGTTGGGTTGAGGCTGGATTCTCACTAGCCCACAGAGGGATAAGATACTTGTCTGTTTTTAAGGATCTCCCCTCAAATGCTTTGCTAGGACTTCTGAACCTTTTCAACACTCCAAGACATTTTGCGATAAACAGGAATTTTTCTTCCTTCCTACCAGCCACAAGCAGAAGGGGAGTTTGCCACAATCTGTGAGAGCCCTGTTGGGTGACTGCTGTTTAATGTGAATTACAGCATCAGTACAACACCTGCTTTCCAGGGCAATTATGCAAGGAGAGAGCCTGTCTCTACAGCCAACATGTAAATGTAAGGACTTTCAAATTTTCTGTTGCTTTTGAACTTGCATTTGTTCCTCAGTGTTTTGCACTCATTGTTTTATCATCAGCAGGAAACTGACCCCTTTTCTAAAATCTTGGTGGCAGAATTAGGGGTATTGCTGCAGGATCAATAACCAGACTTAATCAAACATTAGAATAACTTCCAGTCAAGGCTGAATAGGCTGTCTCAGTTGCTTTTTTCTTCTTAGCCTCTTTTCCTTTTATTCACTTTTCAAGTTCTTTCCTGTGCAAATCCTTCCCTTTAATTGTTTAAAGCAATTCACCTATTTGTTTTTTTTTTTTCCTTTTACTTTTGTTCAGGAAACATTGCAGCTCTTGATAGATTGTTTTTTCTTCCTCCATAGGTTTCTTTTGAAAATCAGGAGGAAAATAATATCTTGCTTTCCTGGTATGTTCTGAAAGTACTGACTTCTCAGAGATTATTTAGGATATGTGGTTTAATAATAGGATCAGGAGAGGCAGCTGCCTAATGATTTGAATTTGCAGTTTTATCTGAAAGTATTGTTCTCACTAAAATCTCTTTAATAGCATGCTAAATTATAAAAACATTAATTAGATAAATGGACATTTATTCTCCAGCTATGTGTAATGCACCCTTTGATGTAGCTTGCTTAGGAGCTTTAGGTCTGCCAGGCATTTCCTTTTCCCCAAGTATATTATTTTTTCAATAATTCAAGCAGGTATTTTACTGTGTTTCTTTGGTGTTGCTGTGGAAGAATAAGGTTCTAGTTGAGTGGAAGTTGCTAAGAGAGCCAGTTTCCAGGGCATGGAACCCTTTCATTTAAGGGGGCAAAGGTCGACTCAACAAGAAGTTGAGTCATGCTAAAAGCAGGACAAGTGTGTCCCCTGGGAGAGAGCCAGCAGAACATCACACAGAGGAATTCCCTGCCTGAGGAAGGTGTTTCAGTCTGGAGAGGGTTTTGGGTAGTGTGGATCATCAGAGCCGACTGGATTTTCTTAATCAATGCTAGTCTTTGGCAAGTAGTTATTAAGTGGAAGTGGAAGTAGTAATTAAGTCACCTTAGAATCATAAAGCAGTTCATGTGCAACTTCTGGACTTTCTAGTGCATGTTCTCTAATTTAAACCAGGGAAATTTGTAATGCTAATTACAACAGCATGTCATTACTGTATTTTTTCAGATGTCTCCAATCAATAATAGTATTGGAGGTCACTCAGATTCCAGTGTGACTATTTTGCAAGCATTCATATTTTTCTTTGGTTTTAGCATTAAAGAAAGCATGTGTGCAGTGCTTAGCACAGAATTATTAGATAATCTGGAGAGAAAGAGGAAGAGTGAAATTCATGGCATTTGTCTCTATAAAAAGTTTCACAGGATTTCTATTTGCTCACCTGCCGCTACTTTGCCTTCCACCTGTCAGCATCGTCCGAAAGGAAGTTCATAAGCATGCATGGAGAAAGGGAGCACAAAGGTGACAGTACTTCCTCAGGCTGCATCCTCTAAAGTGCATATGTTAAAAAAGAAAAGTTGTTTCAGGGATTTCACCCACTTTTGTTTCTAATGAGCAGTGTAAGTATGCTATGAAAAAGCAATAAACTGTCATGCTATGTATTATTTTTATGACCTTTACACTGAATTAGCACTTAATTTACTTGATTATTCAAAGATCAACCAAAAAGTCCTCTGTGCAATGTGGGCTGTGGCAATATGCTTTTTACAAAGGTGTTGCAAAGGTTTTAAGAAGTGCTGACTGCAGATTGCAGATGTGATTTTTGGTTGTGGGAGCAAGATGTATATTCACAGATGATGTGGGCAGCTGATTACACTTCTTAATTCCTACTGAGAGCAGTCTGCCTCCCTGGGACATACTCCTCTGGGCTCCTTGAGAGGTGTTGCTATAACAAAGACCTTTAGAATACCCCAGAAACCTGGACCAGAGCTTGGTGAGAGGAAAATGCTGATAGATAATCTTAGACCATGACCTTGAGGTTTTATAGCATCTTGAGACAATTCATACAGCAACCAAGTGTTTGCAGGTTTGTTTCTCTCTTGTTAATCACCCAAAAGTGTGAATCCTCATCCTGCAGTTTATGTGGCAAGGCCTGCACTACCTCAGTCAGGAGGTTTCTCCAAATATGCCATGGAAACAGACTTAATAATGAGACTTTTTTGTCAAAACTCATTCTGTCTCAAGTTTTCTCATCTCCTGATCAGCCATTAACCAGCCAGTTGTTATTAAAAGTCTCTCCTCTTTTAGTCCAAACACCAGCAATATCACCTAGTAACATTCAGCAGACTTGTAGCTGTTACCTGCCAGTGCATTCCTGTTGTGTAATGCATTCAACACATTCCCAGCAGATTTTAATTTACTCTAGCAATGCCTAGATGAATTCACACACAGCACATTGTAATGCAAATGGAATGGTTAAAATAGATCACACATCTCTCTTCCATCTCAATTTCAGTCTAATGTATCATTGCAGCTCATTCTGTAAACTGTTGAAGCCATCTTCATTCAACTGTAAACTAAAGAGACTAGATGTCTATCAGACGAAACCAAAACACTTCTTGATTAATCACAACCTCTTGACCTAATGAGTGATAGCTGTGTTAAAAATGTTGTCATTATCTAAATGGAGTACCCAAACGTCCTGCAGATCCTAAGCAAATCGACTTTCTTCTATTTATAAACAACACTGGAAGATGAACTCTCGGGTTTATACTGGAAAAGGGACATCATTCATTTTTATCCAACATACCTGCTTTTAGTGATATTACCCACACACGCTGGTTTTAGAAAATCTTAACAACTGAAGTGGTTTATATGCTTTTAAGACTAATTTTGAAGTTTATGTGTACATTCATCACACCAGAGCTGGGTGCTCAATATCTACCTAAAATGCATAGTATTAATAATACATGTTAAAGTTCCTTCCCAGGCTTTCTGTTAGATACTAAACATCATTAGCACAAGATATAGAATTCTGGCTTCTCAGAGTTTATATAAACGTTATTTGCTGCTGAGGGCATTTTTCCAACACGTAAAATGTGCATCTCTTTGTGTGAATGACAAAGTGATGAATCTTTGAAAAGCCAGTTTTATAGCTATGGATTGCCAGTTTTTTGATTAATAATCTGGTCCCATGCAAGTAAAGATGCTATTAGAGAAAAAGAAATCAAATTGTGTACAGTTTCTTTTCCTGTTGCTTCTAAAATATTGGCTGTTTCTTTCTACATGTTGTTCCAATGAAGCCTTGAGAGGAAAGAGGCCTGGATTGCACATGTCTCTAATGATTTACAATTCTTTTCTTCCAGCAGATGCCTATTTGTTATGATATTACTTTTAATTCCTAGCAGGTATATTAGTTCTTATTCCTATTAAATAAAAAAAAAAAATCTCACAAGAAATTAGTGCACAACTAGTTCTTGTGCTGAAAATAAATACAAGGTCAGCCACAGGTTCCTTCTTTGGAAAATAATTGAAATTTAATGTTACTAAAAAGTCCCTGTCAGCAAAATGAACAGCAAAATCCATTCCACATTTGTAATTTATTGCTACTGTTCACTGTAGGGTGAATGAAAGTCATCAGAAGGCAAAGGCCTTTCTCAGCCTGCATGGGCAGATCAGTTGAGGTGCACAATGTAGCCAGGCAGTGCAGGTAGGTGTGTTACAGCCCACCTGTGGCTGCCGTGGTTTGTTGTACCAACCCTAGGGGCAATCCTGCTCTACAGCCCGGCCTTGGGATCAGCTGTTTTTGGGAAGATGCTCTGAAGTGAGCTACAGCATCCTTCCTCCAGCCAACATGAATGTGCAGCCCAGTCAGCAGGATCACTAGGATTTAAAGGCTCTCTTTCACCTGGCAATGGATGTAAAGATTAACACCTCACCAGGAACCTGCCCACAGGATGCAGAAGACTTTCCTATTTCTCACTGATACTTTTCTTGCAAACCCAAGGTTTGCCCTATCTTCTTTGCCACAGCTTGCCCTGAGGCTGCCTGTTGAGACAATTATACACAATGATAGAATCCTCCTTTGAGCTGTTTTGTAGGATAAAACCTGTCATCCTCTAAGAAGAGACTGTATACCTCAGTCTTCCATTTAAAACCTGGCATTTAGATGCATGAAAATGCACCTTGTCAGATCATGATCATTTAATCAAATGATCCACATCACCATGCAAAATTTCTCCTTTTCATTATTTTTTGCCTCACAGACCTCTAAATCCTGACTGATTTTTCCAGAAAGGACTCTTTGACACTACTCAGACTTCTTGTTTAAATACAAAATAATATTGCACCAAGAGCTGGTCTTGCTGGAATCTCAATGGGAACCTTGATGTTTCCTCATTAACTCTTCAGACATATTTGCAATCCTGTTTTAGGCAATGTAGCCTGTGCTTTTCTATTCTAATATAATGTGACTCTAAATCTAATATCTTGGAGAAGTCAAAGTATAATAAAGCAATGCAATTGTCTTTTGTAAGTAGAAGTAATTTTATGAAGAGAGGAAAAAGAAATAACTTCATCTGATCAGGCCAAATTTCCATGGCAGTGTAATATATTATGGTAGTCTTATTTTTGTTCTTAATTCTTTATTGAACCACAGTTCCACTCTTTCACTAATGATATTTTATCTAAAATTCCTTAGGCCTAAAAGCATCTGTCTGTAGTTGCTCTAGTATTTAAATTTTTCTAATATTAAATATTTTCAGTCTTCTGGACTTCTGAAATACTTGTTGCATCCAAGTTCCTTAGGTGGTTATAAAGAATTCAGTTAGTGCTTCCTGACTAGTGGTGTACCAGGAAGTTTGACTGAATGATCTGAAAGTCCCTTCCGACCATAATTTCTCTGAAATCTTTGAAGCTGGCTTTGGCAATATTACAAAGGAAATCTGTAAGGAATGATGAACCGCTCTTGACCAAGACTTTGCACTGAGGTTGTGCCTTCAGCACGAGGAAGAAAACCTTTGTTCCTTAGGAATTTTACCTTCATCGTAAATATTTCTTGCAGCCAAATCTATTCTTTAAAACCATTCACAGCATCACTAGAATTTGAAGCTAAAAGCGAATTTTTGTGATTTATTATATTAGCCTTCACAGAAAAAAAATTTGTTTCCTAGAAAGTTAGTTTCCTAAAGTATACTGGTTTATACTATCAACATAAAACACACTTTTCAAACTCCAGCAGTGTTAGTCTTGTGATATTGCTCCCCCATGTTTACTGTTACAACACAATCTTACAAAAAAAAAAAAAAGGATAAAATTGCAAAGAGAGAAGATTTTGTTCATAAATAAAATGCTCCTACTTTTTTATTTATATCACAGTATATAGACCATCAACATTAAAATATTATTTATTGTATATGTAACATAATATATGCCTTATGATAATACCTATGCAAATATATAGACTACATACACTATACCCATATAATGTGTAGTATATCAGATCTATTTGCTCCTCCAAGGAAATACTGATATCAATGTCTATAATGTGCCTGAAGCATGAAGAAATTTCCTTGGTCAGCTTTTGTCCAGGTAGGTGAGGCAAGGTCAGAAGCTTCTGCTGGCTCTCCACATAAGTGTTCAGCTGCTGATATGTAGCTGGTACTGGTGTGAGTTCAGTAGTGTCCAGTAGCAGTATAGAAGTGTGAGGTCGTTTCACCAGAACCCTTTGTCTGGGACAAGCAACTGCCAGTCTGCACTGTCTGAACCCTCCCTCAGGGCTGATGCTTTTGTGAGCTGTTCTTGCCCCCAGGAAAGGTCCTCCTGAAGCTCAGCTCAAGTTCCAGCATTTCAGATTAATAAACAGGCTGACATCTGATCCCCTTTATTTGTGTTCTGCTATTAACTCAGGAACAGAAAGCTCCCTGGATCAGTGAATTTCACGCAGAATCAGTAGAAGGTAATTTCTATAGGTTCCATGAGAGTGTTTAGATGATCACACCTTACATTGCATAATGTTTCTAGTATTGATCTTACCTATCACAGTGCACTGAAAAATACATTGCCATACATTATTTCGCTGACTCCACTGATACATTAGAAGGTCCAAGATGTGCCAAAATTACCAACCTCCTTGGCTGCTTGCTTGCAGTCCTTGGAAGAGGCCTGAACTGGCCTTAACTCAAACCAGTGAAGTCCCCTCTTCTGCCCTGTAAGCCATATTTTCCCAGAGGGGCCTTGGCTCCAAAACACACTTCACAGCAAAGCATTCCCCTGTGCCAAAGCTGGGCACTGGCTGGGCACTGGCCCAAGAAGCCTGGACCACTCCTGTGCTGTAGAGGGTGTCAGTAATTAGTACATGAAACTTTTTGGGGAAAGTGATTGAAACGTAAATGTAAGAGACAAGCTGTAAGATCTAGAAAGGCTAATTAGCCCTGTCTCACTGTTTGATTGTATTTGGCTTGTGTTGATGCTAGGTTTCTGCAGTGTATTCCTTAGATCTTCAGGTTCAAGGAGCCCTAGTTCTTTCAGGTGCTGCATCAGACCCATGTTGGCACTTCAAGAAGTCCATTAGGTGCTTCAAAATGTCTGATCCAATGGATTTTTAGGACCTAGCTTTGATCCACCAGGGTCAGTGATGGATTAAGTTAACACAGGCACATATTGAATATATTTGGAAATGTAGAATGTGCAATGTTCTCCAGGACTCTTAGATCCAGGTGTGTTGTGTGGAAGATTTGATTGTTCCTGTACAAAATTGTCTTGAGACTCCAGATGTGCTGGGCAGTGCCCCAATAGATGGATTTCCCTTAGAACAGTCAGCTCCATGCAAAAGCATCTTTGGAGCCTCTCCACACATGATGCAGTTAGATAAAACTTCAGCCAAGATAAAACTCTGAAAAATAATCAGGAGTTGATAATACTCTGATTCTTTATAGCTGATGTTTAATTTGTGCAAGAATATAAGACAGTATCACTCCCACTTGTTCATGTGCAAATCTCCAGAAAACCCACTTTTTAAAGTGGAGTTAGAAGGCAGACTACAATCTTCACAGATGCAGAGCTGCGAGAGTAGCTCCCTTTTGGCTCCATGATCTGTCTGATGGAAATACCAGTTCAGGTGCAGACAGTGGGGGTGGAGGGAAACCATGTTCTTTATTATTTACACATCTCTGATTTCAAGCTCCAGTTTTTCGAAGTAAAATAATTTGCCCCCCACATGGTATCTGTTTCTGGAACTTATTATCTGCTTTGTTAAGTTCAGCTGGCATTCAGATAAGGATAATTTAATTAGGCGTCTTAGTAATCATACATGCATACTTACTGCCACAGCAGGGGGTGGCTTCTTCAAAACAAAACCCTTCGCATATTACTTTGGACAGAATGTTTTCCCTGAAAGATTTCACATTGTGTGCATGTATGTGTACATTACCTTCTTTTTCTCTAGAGTTCACATCCCATGGTGCTTTCCCTTTGAGGATTTTCATGTTGTTTGGGAATATCCCTACCTAGAAAAGCTTCCTGTGCTTAGGAGGTGTTCTTTTGAGAAAATGCTCATTTTACACTGATGGTCCACTTTGAAGAGAGTGATAACCTCTGGGGTTGCTCTGAACTGGAAATTTTCTCAAGCCTGAGAGGACATTCCCCCGAGATCGGGGGACATACATACAGATGATATTTCTTTGGGAATCTACTGTTGCAGAGATGTCCTCACTTACTCCATGCTGCTTTGCAGTTTACAGTGTCATCATATTTTCCATCTGAAAATCCAGGCAGAAGACCATGTTTGCAATAGTGCCATTAGGAATAGCTTGAGAAAGTGTTTAGTGGGAGAGGTCCAAAACTGAGTGGGAAATCGGTTTATGGCTTGTGCTGCTGCTTAGTATTTTGCCTGTTCTCATATTTGCAGATTCAAAATGTCTGGCAATTAGAATCAAGTTGGTGTCCAATAGATGAACAAAGCAAATAAATGAAGATTTGTATGACTTAGTTCTGCTGAACTTTTGAGGGATTAAAAATTTGAATTTCAAGTGAAATCTAGCTTCTGCTAAGAGCCCATACCTTGGGAACAGCTAAAATAAAACATTTTGCAAAAACTTTTATAATGTTTTGATCTGTGTTTGAATTTGACACTGCAGTCAATACCCGCGTGAAAGAGCAAACACTTTGCACCGGAAACTTTATAAAAGCAATTGTGTAAACTGGAAGCGACTTGTTCAGGAGAAAATGCCTGGCAAAAGAAGCACAAGTTAAAATATTTAGGTTTGGCTGAAGTAGCTATAAGCTTGATCATTATATGTATATATCCAAGTAAATAGCTTGTGGGTGGGTCTAAAGCCAATGTGAACATTTATGTGGAAAATACTGCTTATGTGGGTATGGAAAATAGCCCACTTAAACTATAATTATAGGGAATATGTGCAAATAAAACCTGAATATAACACCCATGTAGAAAGGGTATTGCTTTTATACTTCTCTGAGTATGTTCCATGTTATTAGTCTTAGGGCAGACAAGATTATACTGTACTCATATTGTTACTTCGAAGTAAACACATAAAGAAGTAAAATTGTTTCTTAAAATACAGAATAATAGTGGAAGAAAAAACTATGCGCAACTGAAGTTAAATCAGATCTCACAGAATGTTGCAACTCAATTTCTGAGTAGGAGACTTGGCTGGAATCACTGACTCCTTTTTTAAACCAGTCAGCAAGATACATTATTTGAAAGAGAAGTATCAGTGCATTGAAAAATCTATTAATTTCACTCAAAATTTTTGTGGGGCATGACATTAAACCTGTTGATTGAGTTTCTCTGAAGTAGACAGGGTAATGGGACTGAATTCAAGAAACACTGGCATTGAGGAGGTTTCACTTTTGATTCTCCTTTTTCAGATCCTTCCTGATCTCTTCCAGCACTCTCACAGCTAGGTGAGAAGAAATCTGGGAACGCTCTCTGTACTGGCTGTGCATTGGTTGTAGCATCTCTGGTGCTGTGGAAGTCCACATCCATGATCCTCTGTCAAATTCTGTCTGTGACACACAGTGGCTCAAGGGATGTCCAAGCGACGTAAGTCTAGAGAGCAGCATGAACATACATAAAGACAAAGATTTAAAGCTCTTAGAGAGTGTCCAAAGGAGGGCAAGGAAGATGGTGAGAGGGCTGGAGGGGAAGCTGTATGAGCAGCTGCTATGGTCACTTGGTCTGTTCAGCCTGGAGAAGAGGAGACTGAGGACAGACTTCATTGCAGTGTGCAGCTTCCTCATGAGGGGAGGAGGAGGGGTAGGCACTGACCTCTTCTCTCTGATGACCAGTGATAGGACCTGGGGAAACAGCACAAAGCTGAGTCAGGGAAGGTTTAAGCTCACTATTAGGAAAAGGTTGTTCACACAGAAGGTGGTTGGTCACCCCAGGGAAGTGATCATGGCACCTGACAGAGTTCAAGAAATATTTGGACTACACTCTCAGACACATGGTGTGATTCTTGGGACTGTTCTGTGCAGGACCAAAAGTTGGACCTCAATGCTTCTTGTGGGTCCTTTCCAACTCAGGATATTCTTCGATTCTATGATTAGCCTTAACTAGCTGCCACTGTACAGCAAGCATGGAAACCAAGGATAGGAATCCTCTCTAATACTGGTTCCATTTTATTGTTACCTCTTGGTGTCACACTAGCTTTTGAAAATAAATCTATTTTGCATGCAGGAGCACAAGTTAGTTGCAGGATTCAGCCTATACAATTTCAAATAAATAATAATATCATGTCCACAATGCTGTCAGTCTCCAGTTTCTTCCTCATTCTGTAACACAGCAACGGTGTTATCATCCATGTGAATTCCCAAAAAAGGATATACAACATATCTGAGGAGTCCTAAGGGTCAAATACTGACATGACCAAGCAGGAGGCAAATTGTGGATGACTAATACCGTATTAAATGTACTGCTTAGTTGACTAATAAGAAGAACCTCTTAACATCCATAATTGTATTGTGTTTATGGTACTCTAGACATCACAGAAATAGCCCTGAACATATGCTATTTCTTTCTTAGAAAACTACTGTAGTTCATTCAAAGATTAGTTCTCCTTTTCAATGAGGGAGACATTTCTTCTCACTTTACACAGATTTTTTGGAGGGTGCTGAAATCTCACGCACAGAGATTTCAGCTTGTTCTCTGCTCTTTGAGGAGATCTTTGGTGGAAATGCGCCTTGCGTTTATTGGTTCCAGAGTCTGTCTTTCCTACCTTCATCTGCAACATTTAAAAACACCCAGCACCACATGGAAGCTGGGGGTCTGATAGAACAGATATTTCACACTAATATCCATTTGTTGAACTTACTTTTATGCATGAGTCCTGAGATGTTCTGTCTTACAGATTCAAGAGGATTTAGGATCTTGTCTACTGCCTGGGGCAATAACCACACTTTCTTATGGGATATGCCAAGCTTTTGTGCAGACACTGGAGATACTGTGGCTCCCATGTGTTTGGGAGATGAACACTCCATGCTACAGAAGTGGTAGTTCAGGGGGTAAGCACCAGTGGGAAGATTAGGAGAAAGGGTTTACATCAGGACCCACGTTACTCTCACTATGTCAGTTCCTTTCTGAAGAAGATAATGTGTCATTCGTTTTATTAAAAAAAATTGAGAAAAAACCACACACGTAGCACCAACCCAAACTCAAATAGATTACCTAGAGTAAATTCCACACTTGAAATCTTTGAAGTCTAGATATCTTCCTCGCATATGCATATGGACAATAGCTTTTGCTTGAACTGAAAAAATAATCACTGGTGCAATATTTTGGCCTGCCCTATTCTATACACAAAGCTTAATCATCCTAATGCTCCTTTCTGCTAATGTTCTTATATTTATCACAAAATAACATGTGGGGTCAGTTAGAAGTTAAAGGGGAAGAATTTAAGGGTGAATTCATAAAAATGGTACCTCACAAGAAGAATGAAAAAATCCCAGAGTGAGGGTGACTACAGCAAAAAAGAAACGAGCAAGACATGTAGAGGAAATATGATGCAGCTTTTATACTGGGTTGGTAAATGGAGAATGGAAATGGTAATCTTACAGAAGAGACAGAATCTTCAGTTTTCCTTTAGAGCCCATTCTTCCCTCAAAACATGTGCAATAAGTGCTTAGGAAAAGCAGAAAAAAATATAGTTGTAAGGAAAGTGATTAGGCAAGTACAGGGCGCTGAATTCAGCATGGAGGACTCCACTCAACTCTTTGAAGTTACACAGACATAGAGCTGCAGCAGTGAATCAAGCTCAAACAGAGCAGGCTTCTCCATGTTGCAGTTTAACATTCTCATGTGGTTGCTACTGGTTCCAGATGTCAATTAGATATTGGAACAGAGTAACAGGGCTTCTGCTTGTCCAGCAGAAACCAGCTGAAGGATTTTAATGGGACCTGGTAATTCTACTGAAGTATGAATTCTGGCAGTTAGAGCAACAGACCCATATTATTTACTAGTGTAAATCTGCAACACTCTGGTGGAGCTACAGCAATTCACACCAGCTGAGATTCTGACCTATTAGAGTAGATTTATACAATAATTTCCTCCTTGTGCCAAAGATTTCAGAATTCCAGAGGCTGCAATATTGTTGGCCTATCTATGGACAAGAAAAAGGAGGAAGAAAAATACAACATGCAACAAAAAAGTTGTCCTGAATGTCAGTTCTTGGAAAGGAAGCAAACTTGCTTTCAAAAGGAAATCAAAGGCAGGGGCCATAAAATAGATCTCTTCCTCTGAACTCTCTGACTTGCTTTTGGTTTTTTTTCAAAGGCAAACAAAATGTTAGTGTAAAAGCCAATGTCTCGTTTTCTGGTTTGCTCCGGCCCTTGCACCACACCCTTCATTAGCAGGATCAGATGGCTATCCAGTAGCACTTTAAAACAATGTACCACGTATGGTTCTTGCTCTCTTTCTTTCCCTAAGAATAAGTTGTGCACAGATTTGTGTAAAACCCCCTTTTTTGATGTTTTATTATGTGTTTAGTAGACAAGTGAGGTTGGGGGAGTTTCTTTTGCACTTGGAAGAGAAGTTAAAGAGGTATGTGGGATTTTCTGGTGTAACAAGCATCCCTTCCAGTCTTAGTCCAGCTTCCAGAAGATCTGTCCCCCACCAATAGGTTTATTCTTCTGTAAGTTCCTTTCAATACTGTCAAAAATATGACAAAAAGATGAAGATTCAAATAAGGACTAAGCTATTCAAGATGCATGAATTCAGAAGAAAGTCATCAGAAAAATGGTCAGCCTTACAGTGAGTGCCCTAAAAGCTGGATCTGCAAAAAGGTGATAGTCTCACAGGGATCATCTTCACTGAAACTGGTGACAGCAGTTAGGTAGGCAATAAATCCACAAAACAACTTGAGGACCTTCTTGCCACTGTTGTGTGTTTGTCCGCAATACCTACGGATCTGCAGATGGCTGCATTTGTGAAATGAATCTTCCCCTAACACAGAAAGGCCAACCCAGAAGGATCCAGATCATGTTGGCACTAAGCAGCCTGACCCTTAAGACTAGTAAGTATTTACTGTATGTTGCTATTCTCACTGCTAACAGACTGAGAACTCAAATCCATTCTCAAGTGCATTCAATAAGAGAGGTTCTTAAACTTCAGGCAAGAAGATATTTTTGGATTCATGGTCTCAGATACATGGAGACAGTGAAAAAGTACCTATTGGATAGGATACTTTTCAATGTGGTAAGACTATAAACAAGAGCAGCAGTTCTAATCTAGATCTCCTCACCTTTTCCAACAAGTGACTCAGGCACCAGACTATAGAATCATATCTTCTTTCTTATTCATTGATATTTAATACTTTAGACAGATTGGTGCAGACTTCTCCAGAAGAAATTGGCATATCCTACCTATGGATACCTCACAGATCATACCAAGGAAAGTCTACTGTGAGTAAACATTGGTTTAGGCAAGAAGGTAATAATCTAGATCTCATGTCCTTCAGGGAAATGCTTAAACTTCCTTTTAGGAAGGAAATCGGGGGTTGTTGCTATCTCTTCACCCAGCCACATTCAGGAAGTGAGGATCATTATGGACACCTCCCATCAGGGAAGGTGAGCATTCTCACCTGACCCGGGAGTCTTCACACCACAGATATTCTTGGAAGAAGTTTCAGCTCTCTACCAGGCTATTTCTTACTAAAGAGGGTAGCTTTTGTGAAACCCGGTGTTAAGCAGCTGACTCCACGTAGCAATTGTTGAGTAATACTGGCTCGTGATAGCAGAAAATGCCTTTTCCTAAGTAGAAAGATGCCTAAACATATGGTCATATCAAGCTGAGAAAAGCAGACTGCCCACCATTCCCTAGCAATACACAGTATCTAGAACTATCTAGAACCCAAAGTTAAGGGTTGTGGTGTTTTTTTGGTTGGTTGGTTGGTTGGTTGGTTTTTATTTTTGGTGATTTTTTTGTTTGGGGAAGTTTTTTGGGTTTTTTGTTTTGGTTTGGGGTTTTTTTGTTTATTTGTGTTTTTGTGAATTTTATTCAGCATTTTCTACATTTTTCTATTTCTTTCTCAATTATTTCTAACTTTCTGCTTGGTATTCTGTGGCTACTAAGCACTGATCTGACATTTTCACTGAACTACCCACAAGAATAAAAACTACCAGATTTCTTTTTCAGTGATAATAGCTTATCTAGAGCTCATAACTGAGTGTGTACAATTAGAGTTCCTTGCCCCATGCCTATTACTTTGTCATTCATAAGCACTACTATTACAGCACAATCATCTCTTAACCCTACAATGTCTCTGATAGAATTTCTTCCAATGTGTTGGAAAAAAAAAATTTATTGCTATTTTTTTATTCCTTTTGTGCGCTGTTCCTTACAATCTTTTTGGCCAGCTTTATTATGAGTTAACATTTGACTTATTATGGTTTTTGTTCTTTGCTATTTTCTTCCTTGCTTCCCATGAGCTCCACTATTTGTAGGATTTCTTTTCACCCCAATTAGCTGCCCTTACTATATTATATACTCATGCTGCCTTTTTTGTGTGGTCCTTTCAGGAGTGGTTTCTGAGGGTTTTTTTGGATATGTAATATACAATTATTCTGAAACTATAATGGTGTGTATAAATACAGGATCTACAAAATTTTTTTTGTTTGTTTCTCCTTTTAAATTCCATTTTAATGGTATTTCTCACTTTGATGTACTTCCCCCTTCTGAAAATACAATTTTGGCTGTTCACTGCTATAAGAACATGGATTTCAAGTGCTTTATGATCAGAAAGAGCATTTTGAGGGAGGCCCCAGGTATTGTTTAGGACTAAATAAAAAGTTGTTCTCCCTCCATGGACTAGCCTGCTTGTTGCTGCAGACAGCAGTTATTTATGTTAGCTAAAACTTTAGTCTTCTGTCAATATTCATAAACATATTAATATTTGTCATATACAAAGTGTACGAAGTGTTTCTGAAGGGCTTTCTGAGGAAATGGTGTGCAGTAGGGCTCTGTGAAACCACAGGGAGAGCCTCTGTGGCATATAAGGCTTTCATTTGTGCATTTCCCACTTGTTGACAAGACTGGTGCAGTCTTCTACAGGCAAATATCCTTTCCCTTGGGTATGGGCTGCTACTTCACCTCGCACTTAATTTCACTAAAATCAGTAATGGCTGAATTAATAACACTTACGCGTCTCTGAAAGCAGAGGGAAGACCCAGCACTTTGCTTTCAAGTTGTCTGGTTAGTTTTGACCAAGTCTCTATATCGTGACTTTGATCTTGGATGGATGGAGAGGTGGATGGATGGATAACATGTGATATGTTTCACTGTGAGTAGTTTCTGCACCTCACTGAATCCTACCTGTGGATTAACCCAGATTATTCTCAAATCCCCATGGCTTCAGAGAAGAACCTTGGAAGTTCTTGAGGTAAAGAACAGTGTTTCTCTATTACCTTAAATAAATTCATTTTTTTCCTGAAAAAAAAGTATTTTAGTCAAAATCAAAAGCATAGCAGGTTGCTTTTCCTGTCATACTATTTTCATCCCAAATGTATGTACTAATATTGGATCTGGAGAGAAGAATGTTTGTATTGCTTGATGTAGAGCAGATATCACATAAAGTAGTCTAAACAAAAGTCCAGCGATGACATATTACTTCTTTTACTTATTTGCACTAACAGCAGTTATTAATTTAAGATTGAGGCTTAAAATATGCATATCTTTGGAGTCTGCTTTACTGCAGGCATTTTATTTGATACACACAACCATTAAATTTGAAATTGTTCAGGAACTACTGCCAAATAGCAATCAAGCAGTTGAAGGAACATGGCATATCCAATTGGGTGTCTGCAACAAAAAGGATGAATGTTTTCTCTATTCAGATATGTGCTTGGACTGTGAGGATACCAGCACAGTACAAACTCTCCTGTGTCCCATTTGAAAAAGGGCTTGGAAAATAAGTCTTGAAATTTGGTGCACAGGGGCTGTAAAAAGTCAGCCTGGTTGATCCAATAGCTCTCTATACAAGGCTTTGATCTTTCAATATATAAACCCCACAGAGTCCTGTGGAAACGTTCCTTGTAGCATAAGAATTATTGAGGGAAAGGTATGAGGAAGAGAGAGGAAAAGAGCAGTTCCTCTGAAGGGGTGGTGCTACCATCTGTGGTTACAGTATGTGGTTACACACTGTGGTCACGGCAGCAGAAAAATGCCATTTACCTTCCCTCAACCAAGCAACATGGATGGAACTCCCAGTGTGTGACTGTCCCAAATTTTCAGGAATTTTTTAAAAGTGAGCTCATACTTCCTCCTTGGTAGACCTGTAACCAATGTGCACTTCCTCTGCTAGTAGTCAATGACTCGTTACAAGTGTTGGCTGAAGCCTGGAAAATTAGCTGGAGACAAGTTGTGGTAATGAAGTATTGATGCTGATTTATGTGTCTTGATGGCTTGTATTTTGCACAGTTCTCTGGTACTGTCCTCTAGATGAAAAGATAGTCACAGGGCTATAATTTTCCACTTTGTTAACAACAATTTCAAAGCTGTGACAACCTTTAGAGATAAAACGGGTCAGTGTGATACAACAGAACACAGGCCTGATTCTGGCTTGATGTAGGCTACCTCTTCCAAGCTGGTCATGCAGCTTCCTGACTTCCCATCTCAAATAACCTGAAGTATCTGTTCTCCTCAGTTGACTCTACTGATACAACCACAGAGGCAGAAATGACTGCAAGGAATAACTGACCAGACAGTCTTCAACTTCAACATGAATCCTTGTGTTAGGAAGGGACTGGATTTGAAGTGAAAAGGGAGAGGTACTGATGAAGACCAGGATTCTGACATGCTTTACTGCCCCCCTGCATAACCAGTAGTTTAGAACTGTGAGCTCACAGTCAGAGACTGTGTTTTTAGTAGTTACTTCTGGCTCTTGGGCTGAAATGTCCTGCCTTGAAGCAAGATGTTCATATATTTCTTTAAAAAATTGAGTCTTATCAACAATGCTGTACATACCAAGACACCCTAAAGGACTGCATCTTCCAGCACAGGCATCATTTGAAAACTGCTAGATGGGCTGATTTTGGACTTATTTCTCTTGATCAGCCTTTATTTGTGCACCACAATGTCTAGGGAAGTTTAGAGACTTTAATTATGCCAAAAATATAGAGAACTATCTGGAAACTATTAAAACTTTGCATATAATAAATAGATCTTTTTTCTGCAACACTATGATTTTTGGAACTATAAAACATATATATGATGATTAAACAAAACAAATTCTCTACCTTGCAGTTTTAATTGTGTTGAGGATTTAACCTGCCCTGTTAAATGGCCTTATCAAGATTCACATTGTTTAAATTAATCGCAACTGGACTGTGATTTAAAACTGAATGAATCATAACAATCAAATTTTATTATTTTGACATTTTAAAACATGAAGTAGATTATTATGAATAAAATGCTAATAATAATCCATAAATATGCATCAAAGTATGCATATTAGCTATGTTTTAATGGTTTTGTTCTCAATTAGGGTTTTATTAAGGCTGGTACTCAGGTTTGATGCCTGCATTCTTTTCTCAGTCATGGTCTTCAAAGTTCAGAGAGAAATAAGTACAGCTAAAACAACTGAATATGAAGTGACATGCCTGTGATTTTACTGCAGGTCCATGCAGACTTTCAGGTCAACAACCAGCTCTCAGCTTCCCTTTGCCATTTTTGTGCATGGTTTAAGAGGACTCTAACTAAGGATTGGACTCAGAGGTTCAGTTCTGCAGATCTGGGTGTGGAGCTCTGAACTATAAAGGGGGTTTTGTTACTCAGGAGGCCAGGGGCAGCAGCCAGAAGACAGCCTGAGCACCCTGAACTGCTGACTTCATAGTGGGTGAATAACACAGGAGCAGAGCACCAATACAGACCTACGAGTGAAGTTTTTCCATTTGCTTTATAAAAACAGAGCATGTTTTCTGGTAATCTTTACACATCCCTCAGTGAGACATTGAAGGAGTCTGAGGACTGGATGAGCTCAGCAGCCACAGTGAAGACACCCACTAATATGGGCAAAAGAACAGACCTGAGACTGTGTGGTTGTCATCCTCTGCATCTGCTTAAGGTCTGCAGCACCTTGAACCCAGCATGGGAATGCAGCAATTTAAGCCTTTACTGAGCCAAAAGTCGTGTGGGCTCTACCAGAAGACCAAACTGTACTCTGCCAGTGGCACAGCCAGTCTCAGATACACTCAGTTCGAAACACCAGCAACATAAAAGATATTTTACTTCAGAATGTTATAAAATATTAAAAGATGTACCTATAATGTTTGACAGCTGTAGAGAGAAGAGGTGGGAGAACCGAGATTTAGGTCAGTAAAATAAATACTCTTGCCATGGCAGATTAATCTCATCTAAGCACTCTGCTCTTTTTTTCCTGGATGTTTGTAACCATGAGGAAAAATGCTGACAGGTCTGCCTCACAGTTTGCAAATCACTTCCCTTCTGAACCCCTTCAACAAAGGAAAAAGGAGACATTCCCTCACTTAATTTTTAGTATCAGGGTTTTTTCCGACAATAGTCATTGTTTCTTCAATAGAAAGGAATGTGGGTTCGGGCACATCCCTGAGGGCACGGTTTTGATCCCTGTGAAGCTCACAGTGAGCCAGAAACAAGGAGCAGTCACAGGATGGAGAACGTGAGCATCAGAAGAGCAGAGCTGAGACATTAGAGATCTGTCTAGAAATCAGTAGTCCCTAAGAAGGCCTGAGCATCCTCAGCTTCTGATTCACCCTTTGCAGGATTAGTCTTATAATATTTTTAATGGGTATCCGTTCTATTGCAATGTATAGGAGTGCAGTGACCCTTAAATGTCAGCATCTAACATTACATTAATTCGCTCTCTTAATGAAACTAAAGAGGACTCAGGGAGTTTTGTGACCAAAGACTATTCATTAGAATTGCACCTTTCATTAACTGACTTTGGAAGGATGAAATGAAATTAACTTTTTGAAATATTTTGATATTGGATACACTGATTTTCTGAGCAGCAAATCCCTCTGGTTCAGACCTCAAATAAGGGCTTCTGATGATTAGGATATAAAACGAACTGTGAAATTTTATATGTGTAATATCCCTTTCCTAGGGCAAATCAAATTTGTTGCTCTGCCAAGTAGTTTGATCCTACACAGCACAGAAGCATGGCAGTCTGCAGCAAAAGCTCACATTTAAAAGATTAAATATTAGTAGTTATGGAGAATGGTCTTTCAAGGCTGGACACCCATGGATAATAGTGAATAGATACAAAATTAAAACTTATAATTGTCCCATTGCTTTCAAAAGGCAAAAGAAATATTCTTCAGTGACTAGGACTTGCTAGAAAACAAGACTGACACACACCTTTCCTTCCTGGACTGACTTTTGGATACAAGCCCTGGCTAAACTGGGTTTGAAGGTCCAAATCTTGGGACTCATCATGAAAATCTACCAGTACAGTGTGTCAGGTTGTCTGTAACCTGAATGGATCTCTGGGGTTTAAAATATTGCTTTGTTTCTAGAGATATCCCAGTGCTGCCTGTGGCACTTGAACACTTAAGGTCCCCAGGGCAATAACTTACACATGGATGTTTAGGAAGGCTATCAATTGTCCTGCAGTTCTGCTTTACTCCTCAGTTACCTGCAAGGGAAAAAAACCCACAGTATGAAATGAAACCCCCACTGACTCTGTTTGTTGCTAATAAAAATGAAAACTTCATTACCACTTTCTAGGACATAAACTGTTACAAAGCACACAATATATTAAATGCATCACCATGACAATCAGATAAAACCAGAGAGGACTTTTGTGTCTAATTCTAAAGAAGAGACTGTTCATGTGCATGGACTGAAAATGTACAAGAACAGTTTATTCCTGAAAAAATACAGCCCACAGATCTCTTCCAAGGACTGGAAGACTTATTTTGACCTGTTGTGTTAAGTCCTGGTAACGTATGCAAAGATTATCCTGGGGAAGATCTAAGTTACATATCTAATTTTTCATAAATAAAAACTGCCTGAAATTAGATGCTAAGGGCAGCCTAATTTAGACATAAGAACACTGTTTTAGTGGCAGGGACTGCGTAGGAAATGGGCAGAGAAAAGAACAAACACTAGCAAAAAATATAATTTTAAAACTTATACAAAATTAAATTTACATTAGTAGGAATTAATTACTGTAAAATTATTTAAGGTGTGGGGGGAAATTGTTATGTGGCACTTGTTTTTTATCTATGACCTCACTTGCTTGATACATTGTAGATAGGGTTTCAGCATAGAACAGGCATTTCCATTTCCACTGTACTCCTTCATGAGCAAACGTTTTCTTCCTTCAGATTTTAGTCAAACACCCCCAGAATAAATTCTTGCCATCAGTAAGAAGCTGCCTCTTGTCCTTGTTTCCCAAATGTTCAATTGCATTAATGGGAGCAAAAAGAATATACAAAATGCCCTCTCGCCATTGGTATTTCTGTGTAAGCATTTGAGGTAGATGGCATGAATGCCCCCTAAGTGGGGGTTTGGTTGCTGCTTTACAAGCAGAAAGAAAGTTTTTGGAGTGAGTCCTTGCTCCATCTCTCTAATTAACTGTGAATCAGATTGGCTTGTGTTGATCTTCCTTTTCTGTG
The DNA here is from genome assembly GCF_029207755.1 of Chamaea fasciata. NCBI lineage: Eukaryota > Metazoa > Chordata > Aves > Passeriformes > Sylviidae > Chamaea > Chamaea fasciata. The sequence continues at coordinate 31,130,729 of NW_027094088.1, forward strand.
TTGGTTGTTTGGAGGTACTTTTTGCAAAGGGGAAGCAGGTAAGAAAATACGCGTGTGGGCTGCACATCTCACCCTGTGTTAGTCTCCACAGCCCCATCACTGGGAGCTGTGCTGATGCTGTGTCTCAAAGGGCATAATCTCAATGTCTCAAAAAAACCAAACTAGAGGTGTAGGACATGGCAAGGGATCCCACATATCTTCACCATACTCAGTACCCTCACCTGGCCTCTCCCTCACACGTCAGGAGAAATAGCTGTTCACCAAACACAATGAAAATGAGTTGCTTTTATTTTGGTGAACAAGTTATTGTCTTTTTCCTAAGTCAGTGAGGTAGAACAAAAAGCCACGGGTCTGTGGCTATAACATCTATCCCACTTTACTTTTGTTGTGCAGAAGAAAGAAGAAAATAACTGTCTGTAAATACATTTTTTTTCTCCTTTTTGTCCTGTGCATTGTTTATTAACCTGCCATATTTACTTGAGTGAAATTATTAGGCAAATAATTCTTAGTCTGTACGTTGTAAGTTAGCAGTATTTAAAACTTGGAATTGTCTGGGTAAACACTATTTTTAGGATCATCCTTCCAGTCAAAATACTGAAAATTAAGAATTCAGGAATTAATCTCTGCCAATATCTTTTAAAATTGCTTAAGGTAAGTAGTGTCTGTGAGCCTTCTCTTCTGACAACAAATAGTTTGAAGAGAATCATAGCAGATGTGTTTTAAAATGTGAACAAGTATTCATAGATTTTTTTCCCTGGAGGTATTGCCTTGTGCTGCCTTCTTAGATGGTGGTTAGTTCTTCTTTCTTACAGAGAAAGAACACCAGGAACCTGCTGATTCTCTTTTCACAGTTCTTGGATATGTAATTTCACACATAGAGAAGAAAAATTGAGTGAAATGTTGTAACTGACATTGTCAGTCAGCAGGAAACCTGAAGAGAGATATTCAGACGGAGCTGTGAAAAGTGACAGTGGCAGAGCAGTACATTTTCATGTGACAGATAGAGCTGTAGGGCGCAGGTCATTGCAGCTGGCAAGGGGCAATCTTTGTGTTACTGATATCCCCAGGGCGGCAGAGGCCGAGTGCCACGCTCGGAGAACTGAGGGGCAATTTGCTAATGTAGCAATCTGAAGGCAAGAAGGGGCAGCAGAACTGTGAGGGCCAAAAAGCAGCATCCAGTATATGTCTTATACAGCTGTATTGTCCTTCTCATTGTTTGTTTTATTAGCTTAAAGTGGATATTAATAAAAATCAGCTTTTTCCTGCGCAAATGTAAAAAGCCACAATGAGACTTGAAATTGGACAGTTTTACTGCTGAAAACTAACACAGTGTATGTGAAATTGCTCATTTGAGCAACAGCACTGCATGAAATTTAGATCTGTGTGCTTTCTCAGGCATTTTACAAGTACTAGAAATACATTTTTAAAAACTGGAAGTAGAGACTACTGTCTCCAAAAGCACCTTCTAATTTCAAGAGCAACCCTCAGAGACCTTCCTATGTTCCACTTACTATACAATAACTGTACAAGTCTCAAAACAGGGGATACATTTCCTAAATCTTCCCTGATGAGCATGTCACTCACAAAGTTGACTTAAAAATAAATAAAATAAGGTACAATAAAATAAGGTAAAATAAAATAAATCATACATTTAATTTAAAAATAATGTTCTACTGAAAGTTGAAATTATTTTATGGTATCATGCTTTTGAGCTCTTTTTAAATCTCCTTTTCATGCTTGAGGATAATGTGAACATATTCCATTTTGTCACCTTTAGGATACTTGTTTTGGTTTTTTCCTTTCCGCATCACTTTTCATTACAGCATGAAATAGAAAATAATTTCATTTTGAATACATTTTGTCAAACAGAAAACTTTCATTGAATATGCTGTTTTCATAGAATTTTCCTCTACAGGGAATGTAAACATTATCTGATTTGACATGAAGCTAAATTTGGAAACCTCAGAAACATTTGGAGAATAAAATCAATTGTCCTCCAGCCAGTTCTACAGCCCAGGCTAGCTCTGTTTCCACAAATGGTGATGCCAAGAGTTTTTTTGACCTCTTGCTCTGAAAGTATTGTTTCTATGCTGCATTTCAGCCTGTGACCCTGGCATTGCCCATTTCAATTTCTTCTGTACTTAATGACTGTATTAGTATAGAATTAAGATAATAAGAATAATTGCTCCTTTTTATGGCACTTCATGTGTTTGTGAACAGTCATACACATAAGGGTTATTTTCCAAATCATTTCTCATTTTTGTTGTTCTCTTCTGAGTTCCTCAATTACTATGTATTTCTTTCTTAATGTGGTGCTCACAACAGCATGTGGCGTTCCAACAGAGGCTTATCAAGTGAAGTAGAGCAGAATAATTACCTCATTTCTTTTATGCGTGACATTCTTACTAATGTGACTCAATGCTGAGCATTTTCCGTGTTTTGCCACAGCGTTGCATTGTTGATTCATATTCAAATAATTAGTCATCACAAACCCTCACACCGCTCTGTAAGTTCATGTGCTAACACAGCCTATCCCTCAGCTGCCAATGGGAGCAGGCAGGAGCTGCTCTGTACAAAAAAAAAAAGGTATACAATGCCCCCTCCTAACCAGGCTGCCAGCTTCTGTACTCATATGTGATTACTGGTTCCTCAGATTTACAGGATTTTAAGCATATCCCAGCTGTGAGTGATCTCAAACGGATACCTCAACACTTGTTCCGTCCCCCGAAAATGAAGATTTGCCCTTCCCCTCTGCACATGTAGTCTTCAGAAGATACAGAAAGAAGTATTAGAATAATGGAAATTATCCTTGTCCCAGGGAAAATATTACTGGAGCCATTGTGACAAGACAGATTCTTGTCATGAAGATTTAAGGGATCATTGGCATTACTGTTAGAGTCCTGCTTGGACTTTGTTCTTCATGTCTGCATTCTGGCACTCTCTCCTTGAACTGGAAACAGTTATTTTCTGTTCCTATGAGGGTCACAGGACATAATTTTCTTCAAACACTGTCATAAAGTCTGCTAAAGTCTCCCAGGAGAACTTGTGACTTTCACTGTGTTGTGAAGCATCTGCCAGGAGAGTGGGCATTCTCCTGAGAGGATGCAAAGTCTTTTTTTCCCAAAAATGTGCCATATGTAACAAGCAAAGCCCCCTGATACATGACCAATGATCAATGCACTGTTTTATTCCAAAATGAGCCTGGGCCTTAAGTTCAGAGAATGAAAATTTCTGTGGGCATGGCTTCTGGCAGGTGGCATCAAGTTCACCTGGCTGCCCTGGCAGAATCCTCAGAAAGACAGTTCTGCTGCTCACCCATGTAAACAAGCTCTTAATTTTTGCCCTAGAGGCTCAGGTTTAATTGCTCGGAAAGGACACAAACACAGAGAAATTAGGACTGTGCTCAGTTCACCCTCTCAGGAAGCAGGCTGCTTCCCTGGAATGGCAGTGGCAGACGGACGCTAAGGTTGGTCACGCAGATTTACCTCCAAAAAAGGACATGAGCCAAAATAATTGATCACAATGCTGCTCAGTTTCTCACCTCCTTCCTGGGTGGTTTTATACACAAAAGAGAAAGGGCCTGAAATCATTACAGTCACTGAATCCTCATCTGAGAAGGGCTGTTCTGCAGACACAAATCATAGGAATTTGGCCTATATGGTTTGAAGCAGTGAGTTGAACTTGAGTCTCCTGCATCCCAGGTGAGGGCCCTGATAAGAAGACTGCCACTGTCCCTCTCCCACTGGTCTGATAAATTATTTTGATAAGAGTGAAGAGTGTTTCTGATAAACAGTACCCAAAAGCCTAGTACATGGAAACAAATGAAGGGCAACTTCTCCCAAACAGGCATCACAGGAACATGGTCTCACATGCTTCCAAAGAGACCTGTACAGCCATCAAATATTCTTATTCAGTTTGAACTCCTTTACACTCTGTTTCTTGCGAAAACAAACAAAACCTTCTTTTTCCCAAGGAAAATTACTGGTTTTTCCAGTAATCCTTCTTAGAACCCCAGTAAGACATGTACTTACAGAGTTATTACTACTAATCAAAGATATTCTAAACAAGTTCAAACTCTTCCCTCAAAAAAGAATTGTCTCAAAAACAGAATCTGGGTGCAGATTACATGATTTTGTTGTCCAGGGAATCCTAAAGACTTTCTGTTTCTCTCTGCCTTTTCTTCTGAAAATTATAGTAGAAGTACTTACAGTATTGTTTGATTCCAGGAAATAAAACATGGTAAAAATGCAACCATTGCACCATAAAATCTTCATGTGGCAATTACATAAATGAGGATTTTCAAAAACAGCTGAAGGAATACAGGGACCACGTCTATCAAGTCATATTTGAAAATACTAAGTACTTCAGATTATTTTCAAAATTCTGGACATGAAGTATTTTACATCTGCAAAGGTAACTGATTTATAAAGAAATTTAGTATCAGCTGGACCCTCTGCTAAGTCTGGATCCTTCAAGTCTCGGAATGCAGTGTGCAATATTAAGAAAAATGCCTCAGATTCATATCAAAAGAATTTGAGTTGTTATGAATTACAGTCAGTAGCCACAATGTTTTTTTTATGATAGGAAAGAAAAATGGCAGACACTGGTTAAATACATTAGAAAGTGGGTTTAGATTCCTCTGAGATCATGAATCCCAGCGGGAGCACTGTTGATCTAAAGATCACAAAGAGATAGGACCAGGTCACGTGCTGATGCAAATAAGCATAGTTTTCTTGACATCAGTGGACCTGCTGTGATTGATTCCAGATGAAGCGATGAGATGATTTGGGTGTGCTGTGCCCTCCTGAAAAGCTGTTGAGAGATGCAGTGAAATCAGTACTGGGTAGCATCGCCAGAGGCAAATACACAGCCAACGGTGCTCCCTTTAAATGGACATGGAAGGGAAAAGAGCAGCAGCATCTCTCACTGTGTTGGTGGAGAGACAGGATCTGGTGAAAGGACAAAAAACAGTAGTGTGCTTAGCACTGGGGAGTTTGGAAGGGAGGCAATAAAGGCAGTGTTAAGTGACAGAGATGGAAAGAGCACCCCAAATTATCTCAGAGCTTGTAGGGCTCCACTGCCCTCACTGTCTTCAGAAAACCTTTGCTTTTGCACATCTTTAGATGGTCTTTGAGGTTTGGCTCAACAAGGGCTCAAATGTGTTTGCCTGGGAATAGAAAGAAGCAAAGATGATGGGCCTGCTCTAAATCCACTCTAGCTACAGCAGTAGCACGGCCAAGTCAACTTCAGTAACTAATGCCAGCACTGCCTATAATTTAGCAATAGCCTCTATGAATCCAGCATGGGCTGCTACCCTGGCTGTCCAAGTAAAAATTCAGGCAAATGGTTTGATCTGGGCTTCATGGTGGCTGGTATGGCAGCTACACTAATTTACTGATGATTTTTCAAGTGTTTGTTACCCTAGCAGTATAGGTAGACCTGAGTGTGACTAGAGATACTCATCAGTGGTTCCAGGACTACCTAATGTATCTGAAAGTTTGGTAATGTGCTCCCTCCGGAAATGAAATTGAAAGTAATTTATTTGCTTTGAAAGCCTCAAAGCACTCTAGTGAAATCAATCACTCTTTATTTGAAATGTCAGTATCAAAATGCAGGATACAAGAAGTCTTCTTCATGGACTCAATAAAAACTGAACATAGATTTTTCTTTTCCTAAGTTTTGTTTTTGATTTTTCTTAGAGCATTATTTACACTATTTAAAGGCGTTGCAGGGCTTTCACAGCTGAATCAGCTTCTTTATAGGAAACTGCAAGCTCTGCAGCTATTGCTCTAGCATTGTCCCACATTTACCCATCAAAAGAAAACTTAGAAAGCTCTTTTCAGAGTAACCCATTTTTCTAATACTGAAACAATTTACTAGTAAACTACCCAATTAAAGCTATATTAACTTGGATATTTTATCTCGCTCTTATTTTCAAGAGTCAACAACCCAAGTACAAGGAGACTAATGACTTAAAATTGAGCCGTCTCTGTACAACTGATGGAGTCTTGTTCCTGGGCTATCTCCTCCTCGTTTCATTCAGTGTGAATGGCAGATTCCTACATCGTGTCAAGTTTCGGATCACCATAGAAACAAACTAGGAGGCAGTTTCATTAATCATTTAGAGCACAAGAAGTCTAGGTCAGTCTGATTGCAGCATATAGAGTATCATCCTAGCGCCACATGGGACTCAGTTGATTTGAATTAAAAAAGATTAAGCTGCCCCTAGGACGCTCAGCATCATCAGTTTAAGTTCTCATGTAACAGTGGTCTCTGGAGCCACATGGATTAGGAGACTGAAGCTATGCATTTATTTTTCAGGGCTCAGTGAAACATTAGATGAGTGCAGGTGTCTGAGGGGGAAAAAAGGACAAAGATCACATATAGTTTTTTAGACTTGTTGCTGTTCTTTTGAAACTGGAAACAATAACTCAGTTTTATTTCTCCAGTGACAGTTACCACTCTTTCTTGGCCATGCAATGGTACATCTGTTACCCAATGTTTACATTTTAGATTTATAAAAATTTCATACTATGAAGCATAGTTTTAGCACAGAGCTGCAAGTTGGGCATAGAAGTTTACATGAATGCTGACTTTTTCTTCTCCTGATGGGGTAAAAAATGCATGAAATAAATACTGGTGACATTTTAGTTTTGCTTGAATGAAGATTTATTGCTCCCAGGAAACTGACATACAGGCAGCTACAAATCAACTTGACTATGAAATAGTTGTATATGTACACCACAAAATGAGCCCCCCCTTCCAAAGTACTCACCTTATTTATGGGTCTTCCAGTACTTCAAAGACCTTCAGTAACTTAGTCCAGACTGGTTTATTGCTTTGCAGAACTAAGACATTTCAAGGGGAAAGTTGTAGGTTACAGTATATTAGGACTCTTTCTCTTGGGGGTCTAAGAATCCCATGATGCTATATGAACTGTTGATCTAAAGCTTATTACAGCATGACTTCCTAGAGTATAATTCTTAAATCTTTTAAGTTATACTGTACTGTCTTTAATCCCAAGTGCTAAACCTTAAAGCAGAACGAGCTTTCCAAAATGCAGAATGCCATCTGTGAGTTGATGTAATTACACTTTGTTAAAACACAGTTCACTTACTTGCCCAGACTGCCTGTGACCTATTTCAAGTTAAGTTGCTTTAATTTTCAACAAATGTTTTACATAAAACAATTGGGGAACAAAATTCCACATCACAATATTCCTCCTGGAAAGGAAAGCAGCTCTGTGGACTGAGTCTCTGCAATTTACTCAATAACCAAAAAATTCCCCACCCTGCGTATTTTGTTCATTTGCCCTTGCTGTGCCAGTTACCTGGGCTATGACAGTACCATCAACAGTGAAGCTGCCTGTCACAGCACGTTTGGGGGCACCCAGACCGTGTCAATACTTTTTTTTGCTGATGTATTGTCATCCTGGGGATTTCCAGGAAAGAAATGTCTTTAAGCTTAAGAAGCAATTTTAGAATTTCCCAGCACGGTGCAAACAGGCTGATTTTGGGAAGGGGGAAGTGAGTATTATTCCCACTTTCACAAGTGGAAGTTGATATGATGTCATGCTGAGGGAGTTGCCTTGGGCCACAACAGAGAGCATGGGCTACCATTGGAGAGCTCCTGTTTTCCTGCCCGGTGCTCAGACCGGATCCTCCTGTTAACAGCTTTCTGTCAATGCCCAGAAGATGAAAAATCAAGAACTGAAGCATAGAGAAAGACTCCTGATAGAAGACACAAAAAACTTCATGTTAGCCAAAGTCTATTGAGTTCCAACCATGTGCTGGTTGCAATGAAACAGAATAGAACACATGGCCTCTATGTAGCAGCATTTCTATGGTCTACTTCAAGGGTTGCCACCTAGTCATTTCCAGTCAGGTTGGAGAGCTTTGCCATCACCTGGTTGCCTGTGAGACAGCTGAATTTGCCAGTGTGAGGAGGGGCAGCTGGGGCACCCCCCACCTGCCAGCAGCAGTGATGGCAGCCGGGCTGTCCCACCCACTTGTCGCTGCTCCACTGCTCTGACCCACCAGGTGTCTTGCATCAGCCTGGACATCTGTCCTCAGCCACAACCAAAGCCTGCCAGCAACAGTCCCTGCAATTGTGACTCTTGTTCAAAGCCACTGAGCCCGAAGAAGCACAAACAGCCCATTCACAGTGTAAAGCAGTGCTGAGCCATTGGTCTGGGACTGGCCACCATCTCCTCCACCTCACCAGGAGCTGCTGTATTTTGGCTACTAATTTGTTTCCTTTGATTCAATAGGACTTTTCCTAAATTGCTTTTTTTCCGAACTCCAGAGCAAATATTTCTCTCTGTAGTCACAGTTTCAGCTCCCAGTGCCCCACAGCTAGAGGATAGAACAAGATGTCTCCTACTTGCAGTTTTCATGAAGAGTCCCCAGTCCAGCAGCAAGGCTGCGTGCACATATACCCCTCTGTGCCCAGAAATGGGGAGCCAGCTCAAGCACATCAGGAGATGGCTGTCTCTAAATGGAGCTGCAGCAGTGGGTTGTTGGGAATCATCTTGGATATCTTTACAGATATACTAATTTTGCCCTTCATCTTGTGGCCACAGGTAATTTCAAGGCCAAAGCCTACATGCTCAGCTGTATTAACACTTTATTAAAATTACCATGAAGCTGAAAAGGAGATAATTTTATTTCTCTACCAAACACCCATCCTTCTTCAGGGCCTAGACAACCTGGGAAGCTGCTCCTGGGCTCCTGCCAACTGGAGGGAGACCTGTCAGGTTTGCAATGACACAGAAACCCATGTGGAATCCCTGACTTCTGCTGCTGCCTAAAGCCATCAGAAAGAAGACAGCTTCTGTATAGCCCTTTATAGCCAAGCAATCGTGGCAGTATTGTTTTTTAATAACCATGTAGCAAAATCACTTTCCCTGGTGTGTATTGTCTACAGATAATCTCCAAAACACTTTTTGGCAGAAAACATGAAGAAAAGATTCACATTCACTCTGCTATGCAAAGCTAATAGAAAACATTTCTAACTCATTACATTGGCTGACTCTTGTCTTGCTCTTCTGCTTTAACTGCAGTGACAAAAAAAAGTTATGTTCCTTTTTCATTTCGTGTGGCGTGGAACAGAGCTACCACAAGATTATCTGAATTCCTGTACACAGATCATCATCTGAACCATGTGCTTGTTCCCAGCCTTTCACTGTCAGGCATAACCCATGCCTGACATAAGCAGTAATTTGAAGATGCTGAGGTGTCAAAAAGGATCTGAATCATTCTGACAAACCTTTTCTCATTCAGCTATTGACCCATAGCTCTGTTTGAATTTGGGAAGCCTGAGGTCAGAATGAAAAACATCATTCTTCTTGTAAGCCAAACAGATTTGACTGAGAAAAAGTAAGCTAATAAAGATGGAGAGGCAATTTTTAATGTCACTTTTTAGAGTACAGTAATTTGTCTAATCTTATTGCCTTGGAATATGATTACACATAATACATTCACATTACACAGGAGGGAATACATTTGGGAGAGAAATGATATGTTTCTCTTCCATGCCCAACATATGGAAACATGTATAAAATAGGAAGGTTTAAACTTTGCCAGTGTTAAAAATCTCTTGTTTGTGGAGTAATAATGGAATTGTTTGGATATTTCTAGTGACAAATGTACTAACTTGAACCTAGGTGAATACAGTTTGTCCAGTTTAATAATTTCAGATTATGGAAAACAATGGCATACAGCAAATCTCTCTGTCCATACACTAATCAGTGCAAAATTCTTGGCCACTTTTCCATAACCCTCTTGTTGTTGCTGGTAGCAATCAGAAATTCACTGTAGGAATTAAAGAAGCTTCATTCCTCTTACCACCAGCAGCTGTTTGTCCCTGCAGTCTTCCTGGGCAGGGCAGAGCTGCATCAACCCACGGTATGCATGACTCACAGGAAAGTAATAAAAACCTGGGGCTAGAAAAGGCCTCAGGAAGGCAACTAGCTCATAGTACAAGAGCTGGAGCAGCTCATTTAAGATTGAAACATAAGTAGTTGAAAAGCACATGAAGAGGAAGCAGCTGGGTGAGTCTTCTGGGATGCTGTAAGTACCGGGACCTCTGTCTGCCCATCAGTCTCCATGCACAGCCTGGAGCACTGTGTAATGCCCATGACCGCAGCTCTTTCAAACAGATTTTGCAGGCAATGCATAAAAGCCCAATGCAAGAAATGCCCACCTCTACACTTATCAGCCAACCACCAGCACATCAAGATGTTCAAGAAGCCTGTGGGCTCCAGAGCTTCGCCAGTCACTGATTTTGTTGTTACTATTTCACTATAGATAAGGTCCAGAACCAAAATACAGAAGTCCTTTTTCACTCTGAATTAACCACAAATCTGAATTATTCCATTCTGGGATGAAGTCCATAGCTTTGTTCCAAATTTTAGGTATTATATGTGCCTTTCTGTTTCATTAAGGCAAAGTGTATTTGGGTAGCTGTCATGTAGTGCCTGGAATGTGATGAAAACAAGAGGTCCTGGCTGCCTGCTGCTGAGGAACTCCCAAGGCACTTCTCGCAGGAGCAGCGGTGTTAACCCTGATATCCTGGTCAAATTCCAACATGGCTAATTATATCCCACTTACCTAAAGCTCTGCCATACTTTCCCTGCCTGTGCAAGGACTCGCTGCATGCAGCAGGCTCTCTTCTGGTCCTCGTGAGGGTTATTGCCTTTCACTTCAGAGGCAGTGGTATTTACGGAGTAGCTGCAGTTAGTTATCAGTTTGTAAAATTCCCTAACCAGCACAGGACTGTTAAATTAAAACTGCAGTTATTACGATGTAGGGTCTGAGGCAAAAGAGGCCAAAAGCTCCTGCAAAAGGATGAATAAATAAACCACAAGGCTGCAAATGAAATTAGGAGCAGTACTTCCTGCACTATGGCAATGACCACAGCAGCAGTGTCCATCATGCTCCATTGTCTGACCACTTGCCTGAAGGAAACTAGAGAAGGATAAATGTGGGTGGGGACAGAGCACTGAACAAAAGTGCAAGGGAAGAGCAGCACAGCTTTATATCCCTTGGAGATAACACCAAGAAGCCCAAAGGAGAGAGGGAGAAAACTATGCATTCTGAGTTCAAGACAGGAACACTTCATATGGACTAATACCATCTGCTGATGTTGCCTGTGAAAATATAGTTGTTCGAGGCTTTATATTAAGTGAGTCTTCCCCAGGCTCTCAGGTCTGTTTCTTATACATACTTATTAAAAGATTTTAAGAAATATTTGTAGCTGTGTAAAACTGTAGTGAGATTGAATAGTGGGGAAAATCCCACACATTTAAAATTTTGACTATGAAGCTTTTACTATGAAATAGAATATCAAGGATAGTTAAAATGGCAATGTCACATCTTACTGTTTATTCGGGAAGGTGGTGCAGATGCGGTACATAACACTGTTGGAAATGGCTGCATGCAGTGAGTCTTTTTGCATCTTCCTTAGAAATAAATATTTCCTGAAGGAAAGCAGAATTTGTATATGCGTCTACATGCCAGAATGTATCAATCTCATGATCTTTTCAGTATCAGCAGCCACCAAAATGTCATTGAAATAGACAGACATGATAGGTTCACCAAGAGGGGCTGAACCCAAACCAAAAAATGCATTTCCATACTCTGGAAATCATTCTTACCCTTCCTTGCTCTCTTTTCATGAAAAGTACAAGCTGTTCATATGTGTGCCAAGTATCCTGCTATTTAGAGAATTCACAGAGCGATATTTTGTTTGGTGGAATCCTACTTTCAGGGTTCTTTTCTCTCTGATACATACATGTAGACACATACACATGTATATAGACACATACACTGATTAGATCACTGGCAATATGGTGGTTCAGCTATTCAGCAAAATTATTTGAATTTGTCTCTAATAGTTAGCTGAGGACATGGCAGTAGGATTTCCTGTTGACAAAATATGTGGGTGTGCACTCCAGTGTATGCACATCAGGAGCTGTTTTTTAGAAGACAGGTGCTTCTATCACAGCCAGAAACCTTCACAAAAGAGAATAAGGGCACAGAATCTCAAATGCCTCGTTCTATCTTCTGTGTTTCCCTAAGCAGGATGAGGCCATGTTAACAAGTAGCACAAAGTGGACAAGATGACATAGCAGATGCTACCAGGATGTAATGTGTTTTCTTGAGACACGTAAAGCCTGTCACCTTCAGAAGGATCAACAAACCCTACATATTCTAAAAAGCATCATAAGATAGAGTATTAGAGATTAGTCTTAGTATTAGCATAAATTATTATGTAATTCTGTATTCTCTCCTGTGTCGTTAACTTTCCTTACTCTGTTTAATGTACATAAATACTAATTATGTGAGTATGGAATAAAATATCCTTTTACAGAGCTGGTTTTCATTGACAAAAAGAGGTGTTTAGAGAAAATTTACCATAAAAATTAAATTCTGAACTGCTGCAGTTTAGGACTTCACGTTTCAGACTTTAAAATGGCTTTTATTCAGCAGCAGAATTTCACTGAATAACTCAAAGTTTCCATAAAAAGCAGCAACAACAGCAACAAAACAGTTGTTTTTCTTGCAAGGAGTCTTGGATTTTTCGTCCAGGAACTGTAAGAGAACTGAGAAAAAGGGACTTCCTCCTCATTGAAGATAATTGTAATATTCCTGTTTTATTGTAATTATATTTATGTATCACATAAATGCATCCTGAAGCTTGTCTGAGAGAAGAAAGCCATCCCCCAAGGTATCAAGTGTAGATGTCATCTTAAGTTTGCTTAGAGCACATGGAGCACACAGATTTAGGGTCAAACTTATGATTTTATTTTATCCCAACAGAGCCAGTTTGCAGTTTCTCAGCCTTGTTGGTAAAGCAGAGTTTAGCCAGCCCTGCAGAGAAATTATCTTTAAAACACTGTGGGTTTTGTAATGTAAGATCACTTTGCTGAGTGTGAGCCTGAAGTGCTGGCTCTCCCAGCCATGTCTATCTTCTCTTGACCTTGAAATCTTCTTTTCCCAGAAGTGTGGAGTTAGCTGGACAAGCTACCAGCTAAACTCCTTTTCCGCGGTCACAGCCAAATAGGTGATTTGCTGCTTCTTGCTACAGGCTGACACCTTCAGCATGGCTAATTTTTGTTCATGACCTGGTGTGGTGCTAAATCCACTACCTTGATTTTAGGCTCGACAAGATGTGGTAAGCCCAAGAAACATACATAATGATCTTTATAGAAAAAACATTCCAGACAGGAGTTTCTTCCCAGACCAAAGTCTTAGCCCTGTAGTGTGTCCTGCATGACCTGAACCACACAGTGATGCCTGGAGCACCAATAACACACTGAGCTTAAGGAGAGCTGCAGGCCAAAACACTTCATGAGTTTATGCATGACTGCTCTTCCATCTATTTTTATTCTGATCTGCCATAATTGTGTTATTATCCTTATACATTTCTAATCCTTTTTGAGTCCTACTATGCTCTTGATCATTCCTGAACTCACCTGGAAAATTGGTAATTGTCACAGTTTGACTTACTAGCAAGGTATTTATCTAGGCTTTTCCAATTACCACCAGATATTTCCCTTGTGTAATGGAAAACATGAATGTGTCTGATATTAGAGTTGACTCACATGAAAACTGTAATAAATGTTATTAGTGGCAAAGTTGAGATGCCTAGAAATCAGACTGTAGGATATATTGCTGAGAGTTTAAATAAGTGGCTATGAGGAAACCTTCCACATTCCAAAATCTGGATCAGAGGTGTGCATGTGCCATTTTAAGCAAGAATTTCCACTGTGCATTTACAATTCTTCCACTCTGAAGCAAAATATTTCCAGGCTTTTATATAAGCTGAAAATCAGATTGGAACTACAGAGGTGTAAAGGCAGACATCTAAGAAGTATTATAAGATGACAAATGGAAGACAGGTTTAGCTTTTAGTTTTGTCATGTTACTTTTACACAGTTTGCAAGTTACTTCAGTAATCAGAAATGAATTATCTCAACAGACTGCTTTAAAATTTGTGCATGTGACCTAATGTTACAACGAACTTTAAGAGGTCAGTTTTGAAGATGGAAAGATGGAAAATTTGGACTTGGGTTTTAAAACAATTTTCTTTGGAATAAGCTCTATTGGTCTCTGGAGCCTTGTCCCAAGTGGAATTCGGTGAGTTATATCCTGGACAGGACAGAGTAAAACAGATGAAAACACTTGAAAATATATGTCTTCTAATGTCTTCTTTACAGTGAGTGAGGGACAGTCATAATGGTCACAGCCTCCGGTCATAATGGTCACATTTACTGTGCCCAGTTGGCAAACTGTTCTTTCTTGAAGCAGTAACAGTTGCTCTCAGGTTAGCTCAAGAAGACATGGTGAATTTTATACTGGTGTTCACTCTTTGCTTCCTTGCATTTATGGCATCATCTTCATCATGCACTGGAATACGATGTGTCTTCTGTTCCACAGAGTCAATGTCTGATGTGCAAAATAGTTTAACGCAGTACATAACATCTATTACGTCACATTGATTACCCTGCCAGCACTTTAACAACATTCCCTGTTCTGTGTGCACCTCCAAGACAGGACTTCCATCAAGTTGTGTTGTTTTTAGATGGACAACATTGCTTCAGCCCTTCACAAGCAGCTGGCAGCAAAGTTAGCAAATTCCCCAAAACCTTGAATGGTATGTAGGATCTTGGAGTGGCTTGGTATTATTAAATAATACCAAGTGTTTTGCTGTTTGTGATTTACAGGGAGTCTGGCTGCAAAGTTCGGATCTGGATTTCTCCAAAGCAGTTCAGCTCTGTGTTGGAGCACGCTGAAGTCAGCAGTTGTTCCTATCAACATCTGTAACACATTTGGCATTACTTGAAAATATTACTCACAACTGTTAAACTAATAAAAGCCCTTCCTTCGTATTTTAACTATAAGGTGATCATGTATGCTGGGCACTCATCATTGATTTAGATATTATCTCTGCTAGTAATATTTTTGCTGTGCTTGCTCCGAAGCCTAGATTTTTGACCTGGGAGCAATTCTCAACTGAGAAAATTAGTCTGACTCAAGAGTTGTACCAGAACCTGGAGGACTTGTGTCTGATTTACTTCCAGGTGCTCTGTACCTACCTGTATCAATTCTTGAGCCTTTCCAACAAATGTTGTGGTAGATATCCAGTGTGTCATAATTAGTAGAGCTTTCCCGTGCAAATGGAGGCTTCTCAATTGACAGCTGAGTCTATAATAATGAAGATGAGGACTTTCTATAAATATTTTAAACACTGTAGCTGAAAATATCAGGAAATAAGGACTTCCCAATATAAATTGGTTACCTGTGAAAGACAGTCCTACTTGGAAGAAATGGACTAAATTGTGACATGCTTGCCCCTGAATAAATTTCCTGTTCCTTATGAGGAGAGGTTGAGGAAGCTGGACCTGCTTAGCCTGGAGAAGAGACTAATGAGAAGGGACCTCATCAGTGTCTTTAAGTATATGAAGAGAAGGCATCAAGAGGAGTCAGGCTGCTCTTGGTAGTGCCAAGCAATAGGACGTGAGGGAGCAGGTAGAAAGTGATGCACAGGAAGTTTCACCTGAAAACAAGGAAGAATTTATTTACTGTGCGAGTGACTGAGCACTGGAATAGATCATCCAGAGAGGGTGTGGAGTCCCTATCACTGAAGATATTCAAAAGCCTTCTGGACAAAAGCAATCCTGAGTAACAAGTTCTCTGGGACCCTGCTTGAGCAGGGAGGTTTGACTAGGTGACTTTCTGTGTTCCCTCCCATCCTTAATTTTCCTGTGATTCTGTGATATATGCCTGAAATTTTGTCAAAATGCAATACTGGCTGAGGAAATCCTGAACGTCATGTGCTAAAGTGTGCTTCTTACGTGGCATAAGCCCATTCTCTTGGAGTCAAGATCAGTTTCAAAAGGTAATTTAATGGGATCATACAAGATCCTTGTCAACTGTGTGCCAAATATACAGTGCTTTCTGGGCCGGAAAAGCCTCAGAAACTGTGTGTGCACCAGCTTTCACTATGGTCTAGATTAAGACAAAATACTTCAGGAAAGTTTCAGTGACTGTTTCTGTATGTCATTTTTACTGAATAAATTAAGCCAAAGTTTTTCTGTGGCTTCAAATAGAGATATATATTATGTTTCAGCAACTTGTTAGCCTGAAAAAACTCAGCCACATGTCTTAGGCCTGGGGCTGGGTATTTCCTGAGCCAAACACTACATAAGCTATCTAGTAATAAGGACATCTCAATTGCTTCAGGCTTAAAACTCCACCTTTTAATTTATATATGATAGCCCATTCTTGCCTGGAATTGCTGTGCTTGGCTCCCCCTTAGCTGTACTTGTCCCATTGGCAGTTCTCACTGGGTAAAGCCAGAACAACAACATGAATGGGTGCAAAGTCTTCCAAGAATTGGTTTGCTTTGTCCTATTTCTACTCCAGCAGAAGTCAGCAAGGATTGTCCCAAGGAACCAAGGCTACTCTGGTGCTGAGGGTCCTTGAAAATTCACCTGCTATGCCCTTTAACAATAGTGCATGACTGCTCAGAGCTTCAGTGATGGGGACTTTTCCTGTGTACAGGCATGAAATCCTCACTTACAGAATGATTTTCTAAACTGCATCCAATGTCATACATACAAAATTAGTAATCGCATTTTTGTCTAGCTAAAGTCATACTATCTGCAATTTCCTCATAGCTGAATCAGGCCTAAATGAAGTTTACTCTGTTCTGGAGATTAGTTTTCAATTCTGCTTTGGCAGAGCTTCAGTTTACACATTTATCTGTCAAGTGTCATTGCATTGAGTCCAGCCTTCAATCTAAAAAAGGAAGGTCCTTCAATGTTTCCTTTGTTGGTCTTCATAAAATAAAATCTAGAGCTGCCTCAGATAATGACTACAAAGAATGCATCTGAGATAGCAGGCGTATTAATAACAGTGGCTTCAGCAATCTCTTTTGCTGTTGTTCTATACTGAAGAGCCACCAATGGCTCAGGGAAATTGTAGACACGACTTTTCTGCTGGTGGCTTTTGCCTGTTGTTAGTAGACACTCTGTCAGGATGCTTGGGTTTGTCTGGGACTCCTTACTCCATCTGACCTTTACTGACTATTCTCGTTCATCCATGAACATGTACAGGCAGAACACACCAGCTGGTTTCCGCTCACTCCTTTTCTGCACATCAAGGAGAAAAGACACAAGTGGGGTAAAAAGAGTGAGTGGGCAATGCTTCCCTGCCTTCCTGCTCACAGGGGAGCAGGATGGGGATGGGGACCAGTTGGCACGCATTAATTATGACAGTGGTTTGAACATCAAAGGGTCGAGATACTAGAAGCAAAGATGTGAGTAGACAGGAAAAGAGAAAGAGGAAAGAATAGGTGTGATGTTATAAGAAGAGGTGTTCACTAGATCTAAGGGCTTATATTCCATGAGGTAATTATAGAAGTATAAACAATAAATCAGTCTTTATCTGGCAGACCTTTGACCATAGGAAAAAAAGAAGATACATCAATGGGATTATAGGATCTAGCTCAGTAGGGTATAGAGTATAGCTGTAACAGTTTTGGGCTCTAAGTTTCTCTTTGAACAGCTTTATAGCAAGGCATGCATCAAAACTGTCGCTGAGAACGTGCTGTGGGTTTCTTGTATCTTCCACTGAAAGGGAAAGCTGTTACTGATTACTGGCTACATTGGTTGTATTTCAAGGCTGGGCTCATGTGGCAGTTTTCTTTTTAGCTATAAAGCCAACTAACTTATGATAACCTCGTTCTTTTCCTCCAGGAAAGACCTCCAAGGGTCCACTCCTCTGGCTGGTTTATGCAGAGAGATCACTGAAGAGGAAGAGGAAAGTTCTTCTCCTGTTTTCTGTGTTCCGATCCATTTTTTCTCCACTTTTGCAGTAGCAGGACAAAAGCCAGGCTCCCTTTCCCCTTTGTGTTTACAGTGATCTTTGTGCCACCATTGTCTGATTAACAAAATTATTTGTAAAGACTTTGTTTTACATTTGTTCTTGTAAAAAAAGGCAGTTTTAAACAAAGCCAGATACTTTAAAGATCACCACATGGTTTTAATTTCATTTTCTACTTTGGGTCATAACTTGAATGAACAAGATATGAACAGTATTCCTATTGTCACCACATTTCACTGTGTTATCACATTTGCTAATATTTCCTAGTTAAAAAAATATTGGCAACTAGTATGAAGCTGATGTCATAACCATGTATCTTCTGCTTACTCCATTGTTAGAGCCTGTTCCAAAGCCTACTGAAGCTGCTAGAAGATCACTTTCTGACTACAGTCAGTGCTGGATCTGAAGCATAAAAAGGGAAAAGTTAGGCTCTGAAGGTTTCTCACCTTCCAGATCCCAATCCTCTGCTTCTTCCAGCTATGCAAAATCTCTCACCGCGCTGCAGAGCACAGTGTGGTTTGGATGCTGTACACACATATGTGAACATGATGAGTTTATGGATGCATTTTTTGCTGACAAACTGAAATTATGGGATGAAGAGAGGGAAAGTACTTTGAGATTCAGAGTTAAATATTTTAATTGATCTTGTAAACAGAGTGGTTGAGAAATGAAACAAAAATAAAGATGTCTTCATTTCTCTGCAGCTGAAAGATACACATAATGAAAACTGGGAGGAGAAGGTGGAGAAAGCATGAAGTCACAGATACTTCAGTCTTCCTCCTTTCTTCCCATTAGGGCCATGCTCTTTCGCTTACATAATGGGGTAAAGGCTGAGCTAGTGTGCAGATTGTTCTTCCACTTCATAGTCATGCAGCTGCATCCTGCCCTCATAGTTAATCTCATTTATGGCCTTTCCAGAAGGTGGCCTACCCTGGGTGACAATTACAGTTGGTTAATTTTGGCATGATGTGATTAAAAGCAGACTGATATAAATCACTGAACAGTGTAGCTTGTGAAAATGAAGTTGAGGTAGCATCCCAACCACAGCACTACCATGAGAGAAGCTGAGAGCCAGATGTTAGGCTAATGAAGAACCAATCTAATAATGGACTTTGTGTATCCTCTGGAGCTTGAAAGCCTTGTCTAATGTCAGATATCTCCTTGTTGCGATCCATATTGAACATTTTAGAGGGCTACACATTGGTTTAGTGGGTTGTCTCGGTTTATAGATAAATACCCTAGGAGAAAGTTTGGGAGCAAGATCTTCTGGAGCCCTGGATGTGAGATCCCTAACACTGGATATCTTAGGAAGGATATTCTGAGTAGCCTAGGTATCCAGGTGTCTTAGGCACTCTGAATCTTACTTTATGTCAAAGTCTAAAGTGGCCTGTTTGAGTAGGCAGTGTCATTTATGGACATAAGTGAGAAGCATCTGTGCAGCTGGGGCAGATGGATGTCTGTGCGGAAACCCACTTTAAGCCTGTAATCAGAGTCTTCTTGCCTTTCCTTGAATTGTCCAGAGAAGATACCATGTCCACTGAAAAGATGAACTGTGTGGTAAAGTCTTTTTCTTTTTCATCACCTGAAATGTGATAGGACATTTTTAAGTCAGTGTGAGTGCCATGATTACAAGATCACTTTAGGTTCTGTGTGGCTTGAAGTGTGCAGCTGTCCTGGCCAGTGTGAGCTTACAGATATTCTCTGCTGAGAGAAGATGAGCTTGGTGGCTCCTGAGCCAACCTCCTGCCTGTCACTTACATCCAACATGCTGCCATCTCCTCAGAGATGTCCTGCCTGATACAGGAGGGACACAAGATGCAGCTAGGGAGCAATGACATTCTGGTCCACAGAGTCAGTGCATCATAGCAGCTGTCCATTTGATACCTCTATGGATTATGACAGCAGATTAGTCATTGGTCTTTGCAGTAAGAGAAATGAGAGAAGTAAGAAAATGACAGAAAAGTCATTAAATTACCAGGTGATTTGATTGAATAGAGAACCGTGTGAGGATTCTAGTTCTGTTAATAGGACAGTGTAAAAGCACAAGGCTCAAAGAGAGCCTATGCTCAGAAAGGATGTTTTTTATTCTTGGGACAAACCCTCCAGTTCTGTTGGAGTTACTTTGTACCTTGTATATGCAGACCAACTTTTGCTTTCTTTTTTTTTCTAACAAACAAGGAGAGGGAACTATTTCTGTACTTTGCTTGTGACTTGGGCCACAACAGTCACTAAGGAAGTGTTCTGATCAGAGAGAATTTGATCATGAATAACATTTTTATTAATTTATGCACTAATCTGCAACTTGCACATTCAGAAACGACAGCTTGAACATGAAGAAATTCATTAATGGAAAGAGGAAGGGAAGAAGAAAGAAAGAGAAAGATTAGGAGAGCAGGAGCTGATGAGAGCACAATTTCTTGGTTAGTTACTCTGCAAAGGGCACAGACTGAGTGTTTCTACCTGAAGATTCGGTCTCTTTATGACACAACTTTTCATGTCAGTAGAGTAAAATCTTCCTGAATCCCTTTTCCTCCTAAGCAGTATGTTCTGGAAAATCTGTGCTGACCTCATTACATTGTTTTTACAGCCTAAAAGATGGCAAAGCTTGTAGGAAAAAGAAAAAAATCAAGAAAACTTGGGGGGTTTTACCTTAAAAGAAGGTTTCATTTTGCAAAATATGGGTTCTTCTCATTTGTAACAAAGCTTAAAAAAGATGACAGGAAAAAATATTTTTCCCAGCCAGCCAAAAACCTGAAATTTTTGGCATAGTTTTTCTCATTCATATCATGCTCTGCTTTAGTGATAAATGTGTTGAATAAGGAATTGTGCTAGGACCTGCTTCTGTTCAACAGATGACTCAAAGCAGAACCTCACTGGTTTTTCAGCCCAACCTTCACTTGCATTGGACTGCACACCTTGTGCCAGCCAAAGTCCAACACAAACACTTCAAGGGTCAAGGCTTTATGAAGTCTCGACTGTATTATTCTTTGACAAATAGCATATAGCACCAAGATTTGTCACATGCTGTCCGTGTGAAAGAAAAGGTTTAGAATTGACAATGTACTTCACAGAATCATAGAATCACAGAATATGCTGACTTGGAAGGGACCGTTGAGTCCATAAGGATCATCAAGTTGAACTCCTGGCCCTGCACAGGACACCCCAAGAGTCACACCACGTGCCTGAGAGCATTGTCCAAGCACTTCTTGAGCTCTGTCAGGCTTGGTGCAGTGAACACTTCCCTGGGGAGCCTGTTCCAGGGCCCAGCCACCCTCTGGGTGAAGAACCTTTTACTCATATCCAGCCTACATTTTTAACAGATCCTTGACTAACAGTCCCTTGACTAATTATCCTGCAGTGTTCCATCAAGTCCATCAGCTTCTCCACTACCATGGAGGTTTGAGTCCCCAGAGAGCCTTGAGACTGTAGTGTCTCTGAAAACAATTGGTCTATCTCTTGCTCGTCCACTTGAATACTACGTAGCCTGTTCACATCTTCATGTAGCTCCTTCACCTGGGGCACAGCTCCTCAGTCAGAGCACACCTTCTGCAAAAGAACTGTTTATTGACCCCAGCCTTTAGAAGAAACCTCTGGCACTCCTGGCGGAAGAGGTTTTCTTGTGGAAAACAGTTTTCTCCATTCTCCATTCCAGTATCTCTATGTTGTATTCATCAACTTTACAGACATTAAAAAATTGACATTTCCTTGCTGAAATTGTCATTAAAAGAACCAAATAGGTAGCATCCAGTTCTTAGGGTATTGTGACAACCTTGTTCAAGCAGAACAAGAAATATCACCTTATTTCAGTAGCTGTATCCTAGGCTAAGACATGGGAAAATAGAATGAGAAAAGCTAAAACTAGATAGTGAGCTGTCCTCAAATTGAGACTATTTAACCAGTAATTTCATGTATAATGTTGTTGTGTTTATCTTCATTCTGCAGTCGTGAAAGGACTGCAGATTCCCTGAAATTCAGCAGTTTGGCTTGCTTCTGGTGTAACACTTCAGCTGCAATGCAGGACATTGCCAACTGTGCCAGCCACATGTTGTGCATCTGTTCAACACAAGCACTTCCAGGACAGTAAAAGAGTTGCTAGATGATGCCACTTTGTTTTGCTTCTTAAAGGCTTGCCAGTGAAAGCTATTCCAATTATTCCAACAAAAGTTACCTAAATTGTCTGAGTATTAACTTTTTCCAAATTCATACTTCAGAAAAAGTATGCATCTGCAATTTCCTGTACGGGATAACAATTTTGAAAAAGCAGTGATCACTGCAACCAAAGCACTCACATCTGTTAAAAGCACAGCTTGCTCTTTCACTTGTGTCAAAGCTGTTGGCACAGAATTCAAAGCACTGGATTGGCAATTCTATCAGGAAACAAGTGCCACATAAAGCTGTAATAGCTGCCTTCGTTAGCTTTTGTTATCTGAAAAATTCCAAGTGCTTTGGATAACATAACGTCCCACATATCCATAGAAGCTGTTGGGCAGCAGTGTGACAGCCATATGCTTACATCTATAATGTGTGCTTACCCTCATCTTTAACTAAATGTTTTCCTAAAGCAGCTGTGGCAACAGGAGTGAGCTCAAACAATTCCCACACAACTATAATGCAGCTGAAGGCACTGGGTTCTCTGACAAGGGGACTGAGGCCACAAGTGCCTCAAGTGCTCTGCAGATTCCCGCCCTAACACTAACAGAGTGTGCTGTGGAGTCACGCACAGTTGCTGGTGCAGCTGGAGAAGGATATGGCCAGGTTGGCTCAGCATGGTGCTGATGCAGGAGTCTTGCTTCTGATGCAGGTGCTAACTCACATGGTTCTCAAGGACTATCTCTGCACTGCCCTTGGGTGTGAGCTGGCTTGTGTTTCTCTGCACCTGTAGCGTGGATCTTCTGCAAATTCTTCTCAAATCTCCCTTTGTGCCTCCTCGGACATGAATGAACTGGGGGATTATGGGAGCAGCTAGAAAGGGAGTGCAAGCAGAGTTAGGAGGAGGCATGTGTGGCTAACTGGGGCAATGCAGTAAATTTAAACTACTTTGGTTTTGAAATGACAAGCAAAATCATTCCTGGCCAGAGTGTATGAAGTTTGCTTCATATCCCACCTTACTGGACTCCATGAATAAAGAACAAAAATCCAGATATCATATACTGTCAAATACTGCTCTCCTCTTTCTCACAACTCCTATTCAAAGTCTGACTATTAGATGTTCCTCTGACAAACTCTGCATTCCAGCTTTTCTGACTGGAAACGCAAAGTCTTTCATTGAAATAGACCTCCTCTGTCCAGTAGCTGAGGCATGATGAAGAGCCTGTCCAACCTTTCAGCCATGCTCCTGTAGCAAGGAGAGCACATAGTGTCAGTAAGCATCCTGAGGATTTCCTCTTCAAAACTGAGATTTTTTTGTCCTCCCCTCTGCTTTGGATTTGTTCACTCTTCCTAGGAAATAATTATTCCTTCACTTTTCACTTTCTACATGCAATGTTTGGCGTACCTTGGAGTTTGGAATTGAGAGAAAGTTGTCACACCAAATACTGTCATCTTTCTGCTATAAACAGTCTACAGCCTGAGTATGGCCTTGTGATAGTATGGAAGAGTACTGTACCAGCACACAGTGTAAAAGTCATTGCTGTTTGTGTCATCCATGGGGACTATTCAGCTGCAGAGGACTCTAGGAGGCAACACTGTGAGGTCCCCACTTCACCCTCCCCACCTGAAATATATCATAGCACATTTGGAGTACAAATTTATGCTTTTGAAGTTTGCCCTTTTACAAATGAAATAGATGGGTGGAACCTGTCCAGACAGTTTTTATTGCAGCAGCACTGCTCCATTATTAATCCCTCTTCAGACATGTCAATTGTTCCCTTTCCAGATAAGGTGATGGCTCTGCACATGGTGGGATAAGAAAGAGAATGGTGCACAACTCCAGCTGCTTTTCACAGCTTTCCATAGTTCCAACAGCTGTAGTGACTATTTCTGAGAATGAGAAAAAGTTCATTACTGCTATCCAGTATTGCTTGAGAAGAGTCTGGCTTCGTCACTGAGATCCATTTCAGAGCCATAAACCTCGGGGATAGCAACCTCTGCAATTTGGAATAAAGCATCTAAATTCCTGAAAGAGTCTAGTTTAGACATGCCCCTTACTTAGACATGGCTACATTAAACACTGTGATCTTCCACAGAGAGCTTAGGGCATCCCATTTCGTACAAGTGGATGGCTCACATTCACCTTTCCTTAGATGCCAGTCTTTCCTTGGGTTTTCTGTATGATTGCTATAGAAATCATTTCAGTTTAGCTTAGTTGCACATATATAATTACTTCTCATACATTACACAAAAATAGAAGATTTGAAAAAGTATATTTTAATATACTGGCTTGGAAAAAAACCTCTAAAACACACAGGAAAAAAAAATACACTGTAAATCTATCTGAAAGCAATTCACAGTAATAATGCAATGCAATTGTTTTCCAACAATTTGGAGGTTAAATTGGGGCTTTGGCAACCTGATAACTTGAGCAAACAACTCTAAACTAGTCTTAGCCTCCCTCCTTCTTTAAATAAAGCTCAACTTGTAATATGGAATGTGAATTGTTTTGACTGTTAAACCATTCCAAACTGAAAACCCACTCATCATAAACGTGTTGAAAGAAGAATATATTTCAATAGTGCGGCAGACTCTTTGAGTAGAGCAGAGCAGCAGTCTTCAATCAACTAGACTTTCTTTCCAGAAACAGAAAATGAAAGCCTAAGTCCCATACACATTTTTAAGTGATTTATCTAAATTGAAAGAACTAACTTTTTTTGTGACTGATTATAACTGCATATACGAATGGCTATGGATAACAGGTTTCTTTCGCTTTTCAAAATGATATATAACAATGTTCCACGCAGAGACCCTCTATTTACACATCTGTTCAGCACCTGCCCATAATTACTTAGTTCATTTTTATTATTGGGCTTGTCAGCATATTAATGTAGCTGTACATTCAAATTGATTGTAATTGCAAATTTCCTGAAAAAGCTTGGTTTCTGCAAGTATTTAATTAAGCTGAGATCTTAAATTAAAAATAATTATGTAACTGTACTCCACTACAATAACACGTACATGTCTCCCTCTACATACAAAATGGATATTTCACATAATTCATACAATATGTGGATTAATATTGTATAATTAAAGGTCAGCCTTCAACTAGAAAAGGAGGGATAATTAACTTCAATATTTAGAAACTTGACATATTTCAATTAAGAAAGCAATTTGTCATAGACTTCATAAATCAAGTTATCAAGGAACATGTTAAAAATGTTTTTAATAAATAGAGATGGTGAAAGTAAGCATATTCCTTCTTGTGGCATAATTTTACTTGAGTAAGTGGTTTATATAGAAAGCCATCCATTTCTGGGTAATGAGGTCATACCTAGTATGTCTCCATAGCTACCAATGTTTATTTCCATCTAGGGGCTCTTTGGACATAGCTGGTACCCTCTGCTGAGCTCTTCTCTCTGGTACACAAAAAAAACTATGATGCTGCAGTTGAAGCCTTCTTTGGGTTTAGGATAAATCAGGAGAGGAGTTAGTCCCAGCCCAAGAACCTGAACAGCTCCACTCCCACCAGTGTGTTGTGGGAAGCTGGAGCACATGTTGGCCTCCCTTTCTCCAGTGAGTCTGATCCTGGTGGCAAAGACATCACAGACATCAGCAATCTGGACACAGCTTCTACATCCCTGAGTGACTGTTGGGGCAGAACTCTGGTGGATTGGCACCAAATGACACCAAATCACATGTCAAGAATTATTTCCCTCTCGTGGGACAACAGCGACATTTTTAGTTTCTTGTTAAATCCCAGAGTACTCCCCCAAAGGGACAGTCAAGTATTGTCACTGTAAATGTTTCTGGAGCTGTAGTCCAAAATATACTTCCCAGAAACCCAAAGCAGCCTTTGATTTTTCCCAGTTCTTCTGTGGGGCCTTGTGAGCCCATGGAGTTTGGAGGAACCTGGGAGGGAAAAAGAACATGGATGAACTGACTGAAAAATAGTCAGGTTTTGGTGAGACATGTTCTGGACTGCTTTCAGCAGACTCATCAAATTCACAACTTCTCTACAGAGCATTTCGTTTCCATGAGTGAGCCTTTTCTCTTGGAAGATATCCAAAATGTTTGCTCCAACACTGCTCATGCTTATCTTAAAGCAAACTGTAGGATCTGTATTCCACAATCGCTGAGTTAATCCATTCAGAAACACTAATGTCCATGAATATATATCCACTGAACAGCAGAGCTATGATCTGGAATCTGAACTGTCATAATTCAAAGAAAACGTGAAACAGGCTTTTGATTTGATCCACTGTCGCTATAAGAACTGAGAATGAAATACTGCTCCCAGCTCTGATGCAAACTGTTCAAAGTCCAGTGGCTGCTCTTAGAATTTGAAATGAACTCCTGGTAAAATTTT
Source organism: Chamaea fasciata (assembly GCF_029207755.1). Classification (NCBI taxonomy): domain Eukaryota; kingdom Metazoa; phylum Chordata; class Aves; order Passeriformes; family Sylviidae; genus Chamaea; species Chamaea fasciata. Next base: position 31,157,078 of record NW_027094088.1, read on the forward strand.
GTCAGCAATAAATGTGTTCAGATTTTTTGTGCATGAGGTTGGGATATATAGCAAAAGGTAATTATATTCCCTATGCAGAACAAGTCCTGAATCTCAGTTCTGACCTCAGTCCGGCTTTCTGAGAATGCTACTGATATTACAATCAGAAGAAAAACGTTAATTTTATCTGAATGATCACTGTTCCATCTGAAAGGAAATGGCTGCAGAAATTTCTGTTTCCTACCATTTCTTTCCTCAATTCTTTGAGTGCATTCATAGAAAAGCTTCACTGAAATTGAAGGGCATCCATATATGGTAAGTTCATGCTGAAGTGTCCAGCCACATATCCAGAGTATTGCTGATGGGTTATTACAGTGAGGGACAGAAGAAAAGGAAACATGAGAAGAAGGGGGAAAAGACCATCTTCTTCCCCTTCATCGTTGGCTCTTTTTAGTGTTTCTCCATGTGCAACATCAAGTTGAAAAGAAGGAGGAAACATTTCTTTGTCTTGCAGTTTCCTGTCTTCTCTAACTCTGTTAATTAATTCATGAAAGATGAACGTTGTTTTGGGATCCTAATCATAAAAGAAGACCCCAAAGCTCTGAAAGCATACTGTGTCTCCAGCTTTCCTTTCTTACCTTACCTTACCTTACCTTACCTTACCTTACCTTACCTTACCTTACCTTACCTTACCTTACCTTACCTTACCTTACCTTACCTTACCTTACCTTACCTTACCTTTCTGAGCATACGCTTTTCCGTTTCCTACCAGAGTTCTTGTTGGGTAAATCTGACCCTGTTGAGAGAGGAAAAAAAGAGAAGATAAAAAGAAAAAGAAAAGAGAAAAAGAAAAGAGAAAAAGAGAGAAAAGAGAGAAAAGAGAGAAATGAGAGAAAGAGAGAAAGAGAAAGAGAAAGAGAAAGAGAAAGAGAAAGAGAAAGAGAAAGAGAAAGAGAAAGAGAAAGAGAAAGAGAAAGAGAAAGAGAAAGAGAAAGAGAAAGAGAAAGAAAGAGAAAGAGAAAGAGAAAGGGAAAGGGAAAGGGAAAGGGAAAGGGAAAGGGAAAGGGAAAGGGAAAGGAAAAGGAAAAGGAAAAGGAAAAGGAAAAGGAAAAGGAAAAGGAAAAGGAAAAGGAAAAGGAAAAGGAAAAGGAAAAGGAAAAGGAAAAGGAAAAGGAAAAGGAAAAGGAAAAGGAAAAGGAAAAATATGTACTTTACTTTTCAATAAAACTATTTTCTGGTAAATGCTCTCAACTCGTTTTGTTACAAAATGACCAATTTGAATTAGAAGCTGATGTTTTCTTTGTCTGGGAGGTGCATCTGAAACATGGGTGTCCTGAAATGAAATCAAATGGGAATTGTTGCATGTTCAGGGATGATATTTTTTCTGGCATTCTCTGTTGTCCACATATTCACATTAGGCTAATTTTTCCTATTTCTGCATTGCCATATACTTGGCAGGTACAGCAAAATAAACAGTAGCATAGTTAATCAATCCAATCTTGTTGGAAAGAGACTGAAAGGAGACCTTCGTTGTTGTGGAAACCTAGCATGGACAGAAAGCCCCACACCTCTATTTGCCAAAAAGAATTGGTTGGGAATTGAGTGAATTGGGAAATAATAGCTATAAATACACTTATGAATTACTCACTCACTCTCACAAAACATTTTTATTACCATCCAAAATTAAAAAGTCATAGAAGTTCAAATACAAGCTTAAAATAAAGCATAATATTAAATGCATATTCTCTTTGGGAGGTATTAATAAAAGGCTGCTTATTCACTGTTATGCCTGCTACATGCCAGGGGAGCTTATGCTCTTAACCAAAAGGACAGAGGGCTTTCTGTAAGGCAAGAGGTTTACTTCACCTTTATCTACAGTAAAGATCATGGAGATATAAGATGGCTGCCTCCTGCAGATGGAAATAATGGATCTGCTTCTTATCTGCCATTCCAAGTTCATGCAATTGACGACAATAGATCATTTCTCTTACAGCTTTTTCCTTCCACTCAGTGCTGCCAGAAAAGTGTGATAACTCATTGTGACCTATACTTCAGGCAGCTATCAGATTAACCAAACACAGATCAGGTGATTCCAAATACTGGAAGGTAATGCAGTGTCTTACAGAATGTATAGCTCTATGTCTGTGGGAAGTAAATATTTGTCTGAGTAGAAGTGATCTTGAAGTAGACCCTAACATGCAACCATGGTTCAGTCTCTCTTTCTCATGAATCCTCATCATCTGGATCCTGCTCAAGGACTTTTGAGAAGTGGGGAATTGTGTAAGTTGGCACTCTTCGTGGTAAACTTCTTCTCTAAGGTCTGCCTAAGAGATAGGAAAGTTCTCAGCATCTGAGACATAGGCATATAGTACTTCTATAGCATTAAAACACAACTTCACCCAAAAGGAGATGTCATTCCCATAGAGCAAACTGTACCAGGAAAAGGTTTTGTCCCACTGCCCATGTCAGGTGTGCAGTCCCAACCACACTTTGGTACCTCTGCCCCCGACTTGGCTGGGGAAGGGATGCTGCCAGGGACAGAGCTCCAATTGCTTTCCCTTCTCCCTGATCCAGGTGGTGGGAAAATATGAGGTAATAGACAAGGCTCTAGGTCTTCTCATCTCCTCTCTCTCTTTTCATCTCCTCTCTTTCTCTTCCTCTCTTGGCCAGGTGTTACTGAAAGGGAAGTGAGGGAAAAATGCTCTGGAACTCAGCCCTGGTCAGAAAAGAGGAGGTAAGTGCTCTGAGTGGGATTTCCACTGCAGAAAGCATGCTGTTGGGTGGCTGAGAGGATGGGGAGAGGGCTACCCCACAGGAATCAGGTAAGGGACAGGTACAAAGCCAGGAGGAACCAGCTCCCTGTAACCCTCTCCACATACATATCCCTCTGAAAAGAAAATTTATGAAATGGTTGCTCTGAAAAGAAATTTAAAGTGCTATTCTGGACAACCCAGAGACTGTTCAGTTCAGCCTTGGGAAGCTGGCATTGTTCCAGTTCACCATTTCAGGCAGAAAAGGGTTGCTTTGTCCCTTTAAAATGACAATCCAATGTCACCATGATTTAAGCTGCAGGAAACAGCATCTCCTTACAACACTTCCATTGTCAGTAATTTGAACATACGTATAATTTTAAGGATCCACTCTTACCCCACATCACTGATAGAAACTATAACTTTCAGGAATGTCCGATGTATTTGCCATGGGACATGACCAATGGTTTGTCTGGCTATGGAGAGAACACCAAATGCAGGAAAGCCTCATCTGTGTTGATGAGCCTGCTTAGTCCAAAGCCAAGTCAATGGAGCATAAATACTGCACTATCACCTTCACTCTTCCCAAGCACTGTGACCAGCAAACCTGTATACAATGCTACAAGAGCCACCTCAGAGATTCCCAGGCCCACAGGTCTGCCCACGGTCCCAGAAACACGCTTTGGCTCATGAGGACATACTCATCAGTTTGGAGGGCACTCCTTCCTCCACGAGCTGTTTCCAGGTGCCAGTGACACTGATTTAGTGTCCTTTTGTGTCATTCTCCCAGCACTGAGAATCTGACACCACCAGTGTTTCTTAAATGGCACAATACAACATATTAAGGGACAAGGCAAAAATTTGAGTGCCTGTGTCACTGTCCGATAAATAGCTGTTTTATTAATATAAGAACTTTTCAACATACTAAAGATTCCACCAGTGTTTGAATCTGGGGCAGAGGAGAAGGAGAGTGTGTTGGATTGAAAATATAAAGCCTTAGACATAAAGAGTGGGAGGATGTGGGACTATATCTCCATGACATCTTGGTCAGTCTTGGCAAGAAACCTTTCCCATTTCTGTACTTTTACTGTACTTGAAATCCAGTAAGAACCTAATTAAAATTAATGGAGAAATAAAATGCTGGGGAAAAGCAGAGCAATGTAAAAATGGAAATGCTAACACAAGAAAATATTAAGTCTCCATGAACCCTCTTAAAATGCATTTTTTTCAAATTAACATATCAAAATACTGCTCTAAGATTTTCAGAAGTCTTCAGAGTGTAATATATTTAAAAGACAATGACAATGTTATAAAACAATGAATTTTATTTGACTTATACCTCTCTGCAGAACTGGAATCAGTAGCCAATGCATAATCAACTTCCCCATTCATCTCTTTACCCCAACAGTCTCTGAAACAGGAAAGCTTTATGCCGATCTTCAGAGGACATGACGATGGAGAAGAGGTCCTAAGTGCTTTGGTACCCAAAAAAATCATTTTCCAAAGCTGTCCCACTTGGTGTGTTCATGCAGTCTAGTGCAGAGCAGGCAGCAGGAGCAGAAAGGATTTTTTCCATGTGGGATGTGTCACACTCTGTGGCAAACGTGCTTAAAACCTGATTGTGTAATATGGTTCTAGCTGTCTTTTAATTCCACCCTGACTCATGACACCATTAAGGAGGGGGGAAAAAAAAAAGAAAAAAAGAAAAAAAGAAAAAAAAGAAAAAAACTCTAAAGCTTAGCTGTTTAAAAAAATAGTTTCATACTCTGCTATGCACTCATCATAAATACATCATTATACGATGGAGTCACTATTGGACAAGGTAAATTGGAGTGCATTAACCATGTTTTTCTACGGCTTAACTTGTGCCTTTTTTCTTTTCCAATGTTTGTTTAGAAGATAATTGCAACCACTTGACACATTTTTACCCTTGAGTTATTGATGCAGGTTTTTAAGCCATAGGAACATAGTTGAGATCAGCAAATATTTAGTGAGATTCTTGTCAGAGAGGATTTTAAGCAAAAAGCTCATAGAAACTTTGTTGTTTTATATAGGTCTAAAATATCCCAATACACTTCATGAGTCTAATTTAACAACTGTTTATCTCTTCTGGAGTCATCTGGGGTGCCTGGTGCCATCCTGAGCTCCAATATGCTATAGATCCAACCCAGACCATGGGTAACCTTGGTGTGCCAAGGTCTTAGGAACACCACTAACCTTACTAAGACTCTGATGCTCCCCAAATTCCACCACAGATAGATTTTTTTCTCTTCATGACAGGCTGGGGACACAACTGTGAAGAGTGCAGTGGAAGGCTTGTGCTTCCTGGCCATAAACTTCACCTTTCAGTTACAATGAAGGCAAAAAATTATCTTGTTTTACTGGAATTATCTTGTTTTGTATGATTCAACAAAGATTAACACTAGATCAAATTATTTGCTGAAAGCTTGTGAATTCATGTAATTAACCATGTTTTGAAGATAACTGAAATTCATCTGTAAACTATTTAGAAACACCTGCCTTTACATGAAGCGATCTCTGAAAAGCTACAAGTTGATAGCTATAGTTATGAACTTTGACTCCAAGTGACAAACTATTTCAATTTTTAAGTCATTGAGGCATAGACTGGAATGGGAAACTTATTTATTTCTTAATCCAGAGAGATTTCAGAGTTCATCCAAGATATTAGTTACAGTTTTTGGAGATTAATATAATGGGCAAATATAAAGACAGATAGACGGCTATGCCATGCCTGGTGGCAGCGAAAAATCCCTCTGTGTCCCAACCAGCACATCTCAGACTTAAACCTGAAGTGTGTCTTTAAATGTGAGAAAGTTCTGTGGTTTCTTTGGGCCAGACTGCCCATCTCTGTCAGACTGGGGGTCTGGGACATGCTCTCCAGCAGGTGCAGGATCTGCTGCCACCAAACCAGGACACCATTAGAACAGATAAGTGATGCCATTTGTCTAAAGATAAAATTCACCTGGAGTACAAGGTTTGTTTACCATGCAAGCTGTCAAAGTATATGTGCGTGGAGCTATGATTGAGAAAGACTTTTAGCCAAAATACTGGCTCAAACCAGCTGGGCAGTTTGAAAGACAGCTTAGAACTAAATGTCTATTATACGTTTTTGAATTTTGTTAGCTTGGTGCCATGAAAGTTTGTGAAGCTGATGCAAGACAAAAGGGCCCCCCCAGTGCTAACTATTTCCAGAATCCCAGCAAAACTAACTTTGCTGCTGTTGTGTTTCTGTACATACACTACTCCTACCATGGTTTGCTCTGCAGCCCACAAGTCTTGGTGGCACTTTGAAATGTTATTTGGATGAGAAATGTCAGACCTGGCAATGTGGTGATATAATACACTAATAAACAAATTCTGAGCAATGTTCAAGAGGAAGCATTTTTTTATTTTATGAATAATTCTTATTTAATATATTTCTTCTTAAAAGCAGTGATGTTATGTCACCCATAATAAATCATTCTTGTGCTCATTAATATCTTTTTTATCCATTTCTGTTTCTGAATTATGGAAATAAGTTTGGAGTTCAGTGGGAGACAGATGAATGCTCCAGCATTCTCCTGTGAATCCAGAGTATTTTGTTAAACTCCTTGCACTGCTTCCAAAAATGTTAGAAAGACTTTCATGGCAACAGACTACAAGCTGCTGTCTTTTTCTATAAAATTCTAAACACACACACACACATTTTCCTTCCTGATTTTCTCTGCATGTGTCAAAGTTAGGCAGGAATTCTATAGCACTTAGTCTTGCTGATGTAGAAATGACTGCCAAATGAATGGTTTATACTGGAATATCTCATTATTTATATAAGTATGTTACAGTATGGACATTTAATTTAGTTCTCATTCCAAACCCATGACAAGTCACTTTGACACCTTTAAGAAATGTTTCACATATGGTAAGATAGAGCACTCAAAACTGTAAAAGGAAAAAAAATAGATGACTCAAATTAAAACAGAGATTTTTAAACAATCAAAGGAAATACTTCAAGCTTGTAATAACACATCTCAGCCATTTACTGTTTAATAATTTTAATGATGAATTAACATTTCTGGGGAACAAGGATGGTACAGTAGTTCTGAGGGCTGGCTTTTTTCACTTCCAAAAGATGCAGGGCAAAATTTCTCAGGCATTAATGGAAATGTCTTTTTGACTATGAGGAGTGAAAGCTTTCATGGAAGGTTCTGATCTCCTGTGGTGCTGCTGTAGATCTGAGCATGAGAATTCAGGCACCAAGCCCAGGTACTGAAACAGCCAGGCAGGGATTTGAAACTGCACCTGCACTCCCTGTGCCTGCCTGTTACCATCTCATAGCCTTACACTTTACAAATAAAATAGTCATGTTTATCCCCCACTCTGTGAAAAATATCATTTTAGCTGAAACACGTTTCTGCCATAAAACTAAATCAGACTACTTGTGTAATGGAGCTGGCTGGAAAGTAGCACCAAAGCTAGATTTACCATGCAAGCTAAGAGGGGAAGGGTTTGGCTTCAAAGCTGAGAGTTTATACAGGGCACCTTCTCTATGAAGTGTGAGTTTGAGCCATGAAGTCTGGCTTTGGAATGGCAGCTTTCTGGGTACTAGCCAGATTAGGAAGCTCTTCCTCAATAAGGTGAGCGGCCCTTTTGCCATGATCCCTCACAGCAAGGGGCACACACTAGTGCAACTCACTGAGAGGGCTAATAGGCTAAGATTAAGACTAGTATCACTGGGTTCCTACCGTGTGAAAGCCTGCTGTGAACCCTTTCTGTGCCTGCTTGCTTAGCTTCAAGCCACCTGAGGTGTGGGCCTTGAAGGTGAGCATGGCCTCAGCAAGCAAACAAAGCACTTAATGTGACATGTTGCTCTCTTGCACCACAATATTGCACCAAAGTAGGAATACTGTGACATTTGGAGGGCAGAAAGCAAGGAAGCACACACAGGGAACAGTCTCAGTTACAGCCATTTGGTTCCCTCAAGGCACCCCACCTTGGGGCTTCCTTGCCACATCAGGCAAAGGCCTTTCAGCATCTGCCACCGAGATGAAAATCAGTCAAGGTGTCTGAGTTCTTGCCTGGGCCACCAATGGCCTTCTCTTGCTGTGCAGGATGGGAGTGGGCTCCAGGGTCCACTGGGTTCTGTACATTTATGCATATAACATATACTGAGAGAAATAGTTGGGTACCATATAGGTATCAACCACAAGACAGAAGTATTTTCTATCTAGAAATACTTAGTGTATAATAAATAAGACAGCAAGAAATAACCACTGAGACAGTGATCTAAAAACATGGAAGCACAAAGTGTTTAGTGTGTCTTTTGTTTATATTTTTATAAAATAAATCTTTGACAACTCTTTTGAAGAGCAAGAGCTTTTAGCCAACCTGAATGACATTAGCCAGTGTTACCAAAACAAAGATAAAATCCTCTCAGCTGTAACTTCTGAAGCCTTTTTAAATCCATTTTATTCTTTTTTCTGCTCATCTGGATCTCTCCTAACTCACATGTGCTCATTCTCTAGCCCCATTTTCACCCCTTCATTATCACAACGAGCTACTCCCTTGACACTAACTAAAAGGATCAAGATTTTCTTCCAAGAGCATCTAAGAGGGAGGAGGGGAAAGACAAGGTCTGAATAGTTTTCCTAGGGATTTTTATATTTTCATCTTGAGAATATATTCTGTGTCCCTGAGAGGGGTGGATGCCCTCCTTGCTGTCCCAAGACCTTCTCTTCGGAGAAGCAGCCACCACTCTGGCCATCTGGGAAGGTTCTTGCAGTGCACCACAACACTCTGCAACCATGAGACCTACTGGACTGCATGGGAATATCTCCAGGAATGCCTCTAGGATCAGCTAGCCCAGGCTGATATTATATTTTATATTATATTTATTTGATATTATATGTTAAGGTAATCTAGAATCTGTAATAAGGGAAGTGGGGTTTTTTTTCCAAGGAGGCTCATGGGTATCCCAAACCAGTTAGTTTCTTATAAGTCTGATACTGTGATGGAGTACAAGTACATTCATGCTAAATGGAAAATGAAAGGGGACTACCCCACATTTAATGAAACAAAACACAAGTGAGTCAGTCTTTAAATCTTTCACCAGATAATTTCTCTCTCATAATGTGCTCTTTCTATCCACTAATTTGACAGTGTGTTCTTTTAAATGTAGGTATTTGATCAATGTCCCAGGGTAAGTTCATCTGGCTGATGAAACAAAACAGAAACATCTAACGACAACGTCTGGCACAGGTACAAACACAATCAGTATCTCCAATTTATCTTGAGATTGCATGCAAAGTACTCTGAAACAAAAACACACTACAGTTCTTCTATTTTTGATGTTGAAAGATTTTAAAAAGTGTAATCCACATGAAGCTTCTGCATTTCACCAGCCACGGCTGACTGAAAAGTGTGTACTTTTAGAGGGTAACAGCACTATTCATTGTTACTGCTAACTTTCTGCAACTATGTAGGGATTGGGGTTTTTTTTACTCTTCCTTATGGAATTCCTGTAAGTGCTTTGCCAAATCCTGTGTAATGTTTAATTCATACAGCTTTCCTTTTCTCCTGTTTCTTAAGTGAAGTCATTAAGGTAGAACTTGAAATGGAAACTCATGCATCCACCTAGAAGGCTGAAGAATAAACCACAAAACAGCAAAGTTAAAACTGTGCATTTGAGGAATGCTGGGGTTATTCTGAATGTTTCCAAATCAGGCACAGCATTTCTAGTATTTACAACTGGATCTGTGTGCTGCTTTTAGAGAGCACCTAGTGGTTAATGATACGCGTTTTAAGTATTTAGTCAATCACAAACAATAATACATCTTTGAAATTTGTTCCCATTAGTTCCACCAAATGGATAAAACCAGTAGGAATTTCTATGCCTGCAAGATTCCTACTGGGTAAGGTTATGAACTGTCTTCTCGCAAGAAGCACTTTCAGAATACAGAATGTGTGTCAATTATTTTTACTTGGTTACTCTATTTTCAACACAAAGACTTCTAGTAGTTACTCAGGTAAACCAGTTAATCTATAATCTCCACTTTCAAACAAGTCACATCATCTACCTCTAGTCTGTCTGCCGCAATTCCTTCTAGTGTCCAGCTAACAGGAAAAAAATATGGTGAACTTCTACACACAGCTCTAGATTCAGTCAAGAGTGAAGAAGAGGTAAACATATTCACAGGTTTCTTTTTAGATTTACATCAGCAGAAGCTCTGATGTTATTAGGGGGTGTCTAACTTAGACTGAACAATGTTTTTTCTTTCTCTAGTATATCAGAGAGAACAAGATCACAGTCCAATGTAAATGCGCTAGGGAATGTGGAAACACTGAATTAGACACGTGTTCCACTTTCTTTGTGCCTGAATCACCCTTGTCAAGAGCTTCTTTAGAGACATAATAGTGCAATCTGTCATTCACAGAAAGGAACACATGGAGTGTAAAATGCCGTTACTGGAATTTATCAAGAGCAGCTTCCATAACCTGCTACATTGTAAAACAGTTCACATTTTAACATGCCAACAGAGCTTCAGCATTGATGCCTCCAACAAATAGGAAGCACATGGCATATTGAGCTTGTTTCCTCTCAAACCCACAGCTCAGTTTTAGAGGATACATATGAAGAGAAAACCCAGTCATCAACTGCCCAGGTTGAAGAGGCTTTTCTTGTGTGAATGAAGTGGGGAGTCACAGCTAATGGACTTGGCAACTTTCCCTTTTTGTTTCTGG